>NC_067162.1:49382917-49535417 GCF_903995435.1 Acomys russatus | reverse complement strand
ATCTGCAGACCAACGGGGCGGCAGGCTAGCCAGCTGTCCCAGAGCAGAGATGCTCAGAGGAGTCAACCACCGGGCTCCCAGGGTGAAGGAGGAGCCAGAGCCCAAGAAGAGGGGAAAAAAAGAGAGTTGTCATGGAGAAAGACAGAACTGTCCTCAAACAGATCCAAACTCACCTTTATTGTAGTCTCCACACTCGATCGCTTTTTCTAGAAGTCTCTGAAGCTTTAAACTTAAGGAAGTGACCTGTGTGGGTTGGAAGGGGAAACATAAGAAATAAGTTACGTGTAAGAAATAAATTACTAATCAGTTCAAGTTCATTTTGTGACATCTAGGAGCGCCTGAAAGCTGCTTCGAATGTGGGCTGTCAAGACGGCCCGAGGGCAAAGGCCTTGCCGCCAAGCATGAGGACCCGAGTTTGACTCCTAGGACCCACACAACTTCCACAAGCTGCTCTCTGACCGCTAGACAAGTACCATGACACACACATACACACAGATTTTAAAAATGTAATAAAAAATTTAAATCTTAAGCTGGAGAGATGGCTCAGAGGTTAAGAGCACTGGCTGCTCTTCCAGAGGTCCTGAGTTCAATTCCCAGCAACCCACATGGTGGCTCACAACCATCTATAATGAAATCTGGTGTCCTCTTCTGGCCTGCAGGTAGAGAGCACTGCATACATAATAATAAAGAAAGAAAGAAATCTTTAAAAAATAAAATAAAATCTTAAAAAGCCAGACCAGTTTTAAAGATTTATTTATGTAATTTATGCATATGAGTGCTCTATTTGCATGTGAGCTTGCATACAGAAGAGACCATCAGATCCCATTACAGATGGTTGTGAGCCACCATGTGCTTGCTGGGAATCAAACTCAGGTACACTGGAAGAGTAGCCAGTGCCCTGAACCACTGAGTCATCTCTCTAGCTCCAAGGGAAACTATTTTAAAAGTGAAATTCTACTTAAACTATTTAGCACTCATGCACAAATATAGATTTTAATGCCAAATTCATGTTCCTTTTATTTAAAAAAAAAAAAGCTACTTGAACAAAAAGTATAATTTGAGCATGGAACCCCCAGAAAGACTTAGACTGTTACGACTACCACAATGTCACCCTCAGGGCATCTGAGGATGAACAGGGGATGTGAACTAGCAGCCAGGCAGAGCCAGGCATGGACCACAGCTGCCTCCAGACTGGCTGTCCCAGGAACGGCTGCAACCCTGCTTCTCAGGAAGGTGCTGACTTGGGCTGGACGTGTAGCTCAGTGGTGTGTGCCCAGCACTGGCAAGGCCCTCACTCTACTCCCAGCACAGGAAGTGTAGCAAGGGGGAGGAGAAAGGAAGGTGGAATTGGGGAGCCGCCGCCAGCCACGCCTTCCTTCCCAGAACAACCTCCTAAAGGGCTGTGGCCAGCACCTGCCTCTGAACACTGGAGCTGGGTGCTAGGGAGACGGACCATCAGTAACGCACTAGCGTTGCATGTGTAAGGACCCGAGTCCAGCGCTCAGAACTTACAGAAAGCTGGGCATAGTGACCCATGCTTGTAGTCCCAGGGAGGGAGGGAGGAGGAGACAGGAGTGTCTCTGAGGCTCACTGGCCTAACTGGTGTACACCAGCGCTGTGACAGGAAGTGAAGATGACACCTAAGGTTGTCCTCCAGCACACGCATGCACACGTGCGCGCGCACACACACCTATGCTCACAGTCTCTTGGTAGGAGGACTGACACAGCCCATGGGACAACGAAGCCAAGCAGGAGAGGACATACTCCCCTTCCTATCTCCTCACTCCTTCCAAATGTCAGCTGACTGTCACCCTTACCCTCCCAGTGTCTTATTTTATGACATTTATTTACTGTGGGACAAGGGAAAGTGACAGCTTGCAGGAGTCAGGTCTCTCCTTCCACCTCTATGTGGGTCCCGGGGGATCGATCTCAGATCATCAGGCTTGGCAGCAAGTGCCTTTGCCCACTGAGCCTTCTTGCCAGTCCCCAGGGTCCTATTCCAAACCAGAGCTGAGCTGAGCAAACCACACTTGAGGCCACAGGCTGTGGAGAAGCCTGGGCCCTATCAGAGGGTACAAGCCAGCACCTAAGCCACACCTAAGTGGACTGTAGAGCATCCGTGTTCAGATGCAGAAGAAACAAAGATGCCGCCACAGCTTTTCAATTGGATGCCCCAGAAGCCACTGCAGCTTCCAGGGACAGCACTCAGCCGCCTGCTCCCTGCCTTCACCCAGCCCTGAGCTGGGGTGACAGACTCCTGCAGGTCACACACCTCCAGCTGCCTGCGGTTGCTCTGTAGGCACTCCTGCAGCATGGGCTCCCATTCCTTGAGCAAAGCCTGCCATCCAGGGGTATCCCAGGCAACACCCTGGTCGCCCCGCCCACCACCAGCTGAGGACGGATCCTGGGGAGAGAAGCCAGTGTCGGAGGAGGAGGAGACCACGTCACATCCTGGCTTGCTGCTGCTCCCTGCCACCTGAGCGGAGTCCACCAAGCCTGGAGCAGCTTGCCGACTGAAGGTCCAGAGATGGCGAGGGTCCTCGTGGGGACCGTCCGCGCAGGATGCGTCAGCTGCCATCTGCTGGGGGCTCTGATGTAGGGATTCGACCTCTCTGGGCGGTAGGCAACCTTCTGCCTCTCCACGCTCTCCAGTGGCCCCGAGGGAGAGGCGGATGAAGCTGAAGCTGGAAATAAAGGTGTCCTGGGAACCCGGAAGGGCTGGGATGTCAGTGAGGCCAATCACCTCCCGTGATGCCGGAGGTTTAGCAGTCTTCAGGACCCCCAATCCCTTGCTCCAGGCTACATCAAGGCTAGGAGCCAGGGACTTAGAGCTGTCTGAAGATAAAGAATCTTGCCAAGAACCACTGTCCCCAGGCCTACAAGGTCTGGTCAGGCTCTCAGGTAGTCTGTTGTCGTTTCTGGAATGAACCGCAAAGTGCACTGGCGTTCCTTTCATAGAGGCCCGGGCTGCCCGGGCTGGGTGCAGGTGTCCCACAGAGGCTACAGCGGGGGCCAGAGAGCGCTTGAGAAAAGAGCTGCCCACCACTGAGCCTTGGCAGTGGGGGGTGGGGTCCAAGCTACTCTCTCCAGCCTTGGACTGCGAGTGGTGGGACTCCCGGCCTGTCAGCCCTGCTGGAGCGAGGAACCCGATCCCAGGACCGGCAGTGCTTCTCAGGTAGCCTGGTCTCCGTGTCAGCCTCCGCCTCTGAGGGGCTGCCGCAGGTATTGAGCCGTGCCCACTGTCTGAGAAGAGAAGACAACACGTGTTACTTACACAGTAGGAACTGCGTGTGGAAGACATGCTAGACTTCCAGGTCATCTGTGAGTATACCTGTCAGAGATACAGCACAGAAAGCCAGGTATGGAGGGACACTCCCATAATGCTTGGGACGACCCAGTACTTGGGATGTGAAGGCCAAAAGATCGGGAGATCAAGGTCATCCTCAGCCAACATAAGGAAGTCAAAGCTAGCTTGAGCTGCATGATAGCCTGTCTTAAAAATTAAAAGAAAGTTGGTGCTCCTCTGCCGATGTGCAGCTAAGCCCAGTATCCCAGACCTCTGCTGGTAGAGCAGCAGGCTTGGCTGCATGTCTCCTGCACACCTGCTGCACGTCTGCTACATGTCTGCTGCATGTCAGTTCAGGTCCTGGGGACACCACCTTGCTGGCTCCCCAGCAATTGTCCCAGTGCCAGTGATATATACGCATGTCCCTCCAAGAGAGGGCTTGGAAAGCAAGCCACATGACACCAAAATATCGGTGCCAACCTCAAGGAAACGGATTAGAAGAGCAGGCTTGTTCAGCCACACATTATACCAACAGAAATGCCAAAGGCAGGTTTTCTTTCTTTTCTTTGGTTTTCTGAGACCGGGTTTCTCTGTGTAGCCTTAGCTGTCCTGGACTCACTTTGCAGACCAGGCTGGCCTCGAACTCACAGTGATCCACAACACCATCTTCAAGATATAAATGGGCCTCTGCTCCACAAAAGCACTTTTTGCTCTTGCACAGGACCAGGATGCAGTCCCCAGCACCCACATGACAAGCTCACAGCCATGCGTAACTCCAGTTCCAGGGGATCCAGTGGCCACATCTGACTTCCACGAGCACCAGGCACTACTGTGGTGCATATACACAAATGCAGAAAATACACCCATACACACAAAATAAAGTAAGCAGATCTAAAAATGTTTTTAAAAATTAAAGATGAGGAAAGACAGTCATTGTTGACCTTGGGTCTCTGTGTGCACATGGGTGTGGACACACACAAGTGCATTCCCATTAGTAAGGACACACACCACACACAGTTTAGTGTGGGGTACACACCTGTAACCCCAGCTCTGTAAAGGTAGTGAGACAGGAGGCTACCTAGGGTTCTCTATCCAGGCAACCTAGCCAAATTATGAAGTTTCAGGTCTCAGAGAAAGATGTGTCTTACATGCACATGCACACACACACACACACACACACACACACACACATGCGCGTACACACACACACACACACACTGCCTCTGCCTCCCTGAGAGCTGGGATTACAAGTGTGTGCCACAATGCCCGGTGGAAATATGTCTTTTAGGCTAAAAGACTTATAATTATTTTGTGAGCCAAATGCCAGCTCTCGCATTGTTCACAGAGCAGTGCTAAGTGGAGAGTAACTTGCTCAAAAATGGTTCTTTCCAAATGCCTGAATGTCTTTTCAGCATCTTCCTCCTGGGGTCATGAGGCTATACGCCCAAGCTGCCCTAGCCATGGCTGTGGAAGTCTAGAGAGCCACAGGCCCATTGCGCACAGGTTACAACCAGACAAAGAAAAGTGTCTGCTTGGCTAGGGACAAAGCTTCATGGTAGCACATCTGCCTATCGTGTCAGAGGCCCTGGGTTCTATCTCTGTTACCAACACCAACACACACACACACACACACACTTTTTGCTTCCTACTTTTATTTGTTTTGCCTTTTTTTGGGGGGGGGAGAGGGGAGTGGCAGGGGGGACAGTCTTCAGGTCTGCTGGGACCACAAATCAGCTCTCACTTACATATCCTCCCTGAAACATGACCTCATGGTTTGCTCTGGCCTGCAGCTGAGGGAGGCCACACTTCCTGTCAGCTCCGGAAAGAGGTTCAGCCAGACAGGAAGGAAAGCGAGGCACCATAGGGGTGAGGCCCAAAGGGAGGGCAGCCAGGAAACAGATGTGCTCACCCTGCTGTGGAAAGCCCAGAGGTGACTTCATCCTGCCCACGTGACCTAGGAACAGCTGAGCCAGGAGCAGCCTCCTGCTCCAGAAGCGTAAGCGATGGATTCTAGGGAGCAGAGTGGGGAACCTTGTGTCGCTGCTCTGCTAAAACGAGCCAGAGTGCAGCTGGAGGCAGTGCCTGTGCCACGAACGATGGGCCGACAGCAGGAGCTTTGCACGACCACAGAACCAGAGGACGCTGGGGGCGAGAAATCGGGTTGGCTGTGTTCCCCTGCCAAACACTGGCCGAGGTTGAAAAGGTCAGCTCACAGCGCTAAGCACAGTTGGCATCGCATATCTCCATGCCCACTGAGTCTGTGATCACAGGGAGGAGTGTTTACCTGACTACAAAGTTTAAAACCAATAATAATATAAAAAGATTAGTTATCTCTCCCTCCGTTGCCCTCAGAAGGTGAGCTTCGACTCGTGCCAGACGTTCTTGTCACCCGAGGCCGAGTGCGGAGCCCGTGCTACCACAACAAAGGCCTCACAGAACCAGAGCGAAGGGACGAGAATGAGGATCGGCAAGTTCTTGACTGTCCACCGGAGACAGGAATGAAGCTCACTGTGCTCTGGGGAAAAGGGTTGCACACCCAGCCCTTGGTGATGACTGACTCGGTGTGAATCCTTGGTGACAAGGAAAAATGGGGCCGAGAATAAAAGCTGACCTCTACCCTGCTGTCCGCATTACAGCACAGTGCCACCAGAGAGACGGCCTAGCAGGATGGGAGAGGTGGCTCAGCCCGGTTCCGTTCCCAGCATCCACACAGTAGCTCACAATTGTCTGTAACTCCAGCCCCAGAGGATCCAATGTCCTCTTCTGGACTCTGGGACTGATGCGCATATAACCCCCTACACCGCACATGCACACATAATTTAAAAAATAAATACAAATATTTAATACTACAGCACATAAACGCTACAAATAAAATAGCAAGCTTGTCTGCCATCGCTCATGCCTGCAGCGAGCACGTGCACACGGGATAGAGCCACTTTCTTCGGGATTCCGACATGTTTTTACCATATGTAAGTGCTGAAGGCCACCTGAGACACCCAGCCTTGTGAACTAAACATCCACTGGGTTCTTAGACTTCCGTCAGGAGACAGCCATGGTTGGACTGGTCAGACCAGAGCCTGTAAGCCACTCAAATAAAACCCGCTTTTACGCAGAGAAATTCGTTCTATCAGCTCTGCTTCTCTAGAGAACCCTGGCCAATATAGTAACCAAAAGAAGATCCCAGAACTGAGACAGAAGTGATACTGCCACATGCTCCTCTCTTTTCTCCCAGAAATGCCTACCGAGATGCATGGGTAAAATCCAGCTAACTGTTACCTGCTAGCTCCTGGCAGAATATTTTGAGAAGCACCGAGCTTGGAATTTTGCCTTCCCTACTCCTCCCCTCCAGGATATTTTCAGTACTTTTTACTATGCTAACATGTACACAGTGCGACTTGCCATTCTTACCATAGGGAAATGCTGAGTTCAATGGCGTTGGCATTGGGTACAGTCACACTGTTGTCCAGCCACCGCTGCCACCCATCATCTTCCCAGACTGAAACATGGTCCCCGTCAAAGACTGGCACCCCAGTGCTCTTCCCCCAGAGCCTGGTGGACACTGGTCTACTTTCTGTCTCTTCTGCCAGAGCCCAGGTCTGCTTTGGACTTGGCACTCCATCTGAAAGCCTGATTTCCCAGCATGAGACTCCTCCAGAGAAATCCAGTCCCGTGGAGGGCATTATCCCAGTACTATGACAGCCAAGGAGAGTGTCTCTTCAGATTAACTTTGCCCCTCCGGGACAGTTACTAGAGTACCCCGTGGTGTGATCTCATGGTCCCTCAGGCCCTGCCGTCCCTACGTGCCTTTCAGTGTCTGGCTTCCTCCTCTCTTCAGACCTAAAGTACTGGCTGAAGCAAGTGGCCTCCAACGGTGACAGCTATGCAACAAGCGTCAGTTTGAGTTCCCTTAAAAGAGCAACACTCACTGGGCGTGGTGGCACACACCTCTAATCCCAAGCCCTCAGTATGAGTTCAAGGCCAGCCTAGTCTGCAAAGAGAGTCCAGGGCAACCAGGGTTGCACCAAGAAGCCCTGTCTTGAGGCGGGGGAGCAACACACATGTTAAAGACTCTGCAAGGCAAACCGACTGATTAGAGCCTTCTGGTTGTGAAGAGTTGGGACGCTACAGATGCACAGCCAAAATGACCTTGGCCTATCATTAGTGCCCTGGAGAGCTATTCACTGCCCACCCTGCATTTGCTCTAACCCCTTTCTCTTACCTGGTAAAACCCTTTGAATGTCTTAACTTAGAATACCATTGGCTTCCACCAACCCAAAAGCTAAGGCTGTCAGCCGCCAGCACTGAGACCCACAGCAGAGACTCCCCGGCTTTGCTATGAGCAGCCCCTCCTCCGAAGCAGAGCACACCCCTCAGGACAACCCGAATCTACGCTTCCCGGCCACATCATGCGTATCGGGCTCTTGTATTCCTTTCGAAGTGAGTGCTGTGTCTTGCATCAGCACACGTACGCTGGGATGTTTACCAGGCAGCCTCTCTCTGCTGAGCCATTAATTCTCATAAATGGTTGGCTTTTTCTGTGCATGTAAAGTGCTACTCAGGAAACCCAGCCTCTATCCGAACCCCTCAAGAACACTGCTGGCTCCAGATGGGTGTCGCTAATGAATCTTTTAGCTGCTGCCCTAATGAAATATGGATGAACCAGAAGGAGGCCCTCTCTGTTGCTCTTATCTCGAAACAACTCAGCAACTTGGGTTTCTGGCCATATGTTTGCGCAGCAAAGAGCAGCAAGCTCCTGCCTCCGCGCTAACAAAAGAGCCTCTGCACAGGTCACCTGCAAAGGTCTCGGTTCCCTTTTTACCGCCACGCCACGTTTTATACAGGAGCTCATTTCCAGGGGCTCTCTAAATGCCCCCCACTTTGCACGCCAACTTGGAGATGTGTTTATTAACAAAATGATTCCACACCATCAGCGTGGCGGGTGTAAATTCTTCCCTGGAGACTGGAGCGTCTTGCTTGAGCATGGCCCCGCTTTGTACTTCATTTTCATAATATTCAGAACATTAGCCCACATCAAAGGCTTATGCCAATCTTAACACCCAGTGGGGTGTGTGTGTTTGTGTGTGTCTGTCTGTCTGTCTGTGTCTGTGTGTGTGCGTGTATGTGCACGTACGTCTGGTGATCTTCCCATGTGTCAGCTCAGGACACTGGTGCAGGCGTGTGAGAGCATAGGAAGGGATCAGCATTGCATGATGCCAGTCCTGGGTTGTAGCAGCTTGCTGAGGGTGGGAGCCCTGACTGATGGGTCTAAGATGAAATTAATAAAACTAATGGTGTTTGTGAGAAAACAAGAGTCTTGTGGCCTCGGTTTCTTCAAAACACGGAATTGTTCTTGGACTGTGTTCTGTGCCCCTCCCGGGTGTAGCGGGCGGAGGTGGGTTTCCCTCAGCTGTTGTTATTTGTGTGGCTCTGTGAGTGAACATGTCTCCGCCATGTGTGGCTCATCCCGTGATGGCACACTTTACTCAGGAGACTCCTTTTGACCCCAGAGTATAAATTGTCTGGTGCTCTGAGTAAAGTTGACTATCACATGAGACTTTAGTCCGCCTCATCTTGAGGCTCCGCTCTCCCGGGTTCACGCCGCCAACACCTGAACAGGAAGCGTACAACCTCCTGACTTTCCTGGAAAACGTCTCTAATGTTAGGCCAGCAAGGTGGCTCAGTGAGTAAAGGCACAGGTCTGATTCCCTGAGTGTGATCCCTGGGTTCATGCATGGCAGAAAGAGAGGCTCAACTCTAACAGAATAAACCAATGTAACAAAAACATTTTTTTACCTTCTCACTGAAACTGAACCCTCGTGTGCACTCTATGTCTGCTTTTCTTTTTTTTTTTTTTTTTTTTTTTTTTTTTTTTTTTTTCCTCTTTCGTTTGTCGCTGTATGGCTTTTGTAATGCGGAGCTGGAACTCAGAGCTGTGTGTGCTAGGCGAACAAGCCACCACTGACCTACATACAAGAGAGCCTTTCTGTCTTTTGTAAATTTTGAGACAAGGTCTCATAAGTTGCTCAAGATGAACTTACACTGTAGCCCGGACAAGCCTTGAACTTATAATCCTCCTGCCTCAGCCTTCCCAGTAGCTGAGGACTAGTCAGTGGCTGACTTCCACGCTGTCCCATATGTTAAGAGAGAGAGCGCACCAGACGGAACAGCTTGGTTCTGTCTGACTAGCATACCATCAGTTTTTGGAGATGACAGTGATGAGGCAGGGGGCTGGCTTTGGTGAACCTGCGTGCTCCTTGCAAATCAAGCGTTTGTTTCAATGGAGAAATACCTAAGGGAAGAGACGACAGGAGTACTCAAAATGTTAAAGAGTAAATCCTTCAGCTGGGCATGGTGGCACATGCCTGTAATCCCTGTGGGTGTGTGAGGGTGCCTTGGTGTCTAGACACCTAAAGTGGGCCTTGGACAAAAGCATCTGTTTCCACCCTGTGGAAACACCAACATCTCCACCCAGCTCTTTCTGCAAGCCTTGGTGCCCAAAGCAGCGTGGTTTATGATGGTTAAATTATTCAAATGAGATTCCAGTGTCTCTTGCAGTCACTGCCATGAGACAGATATTACATAAACTCTCAGATCAGGGCCATCTGCCAGGGTGGGCTGAGAGCCAGGGCTGCTGGCTGCTTCCCGAGGGCTGGCTTTCAGCATGCGCTGGTGGCCTGGATGCAGATTTCACATCCAGGTGCAGCCCTGGATAATGCCGGGGGACCTGGCAGGTTGGAAATCAAAAGGATAAGTGTCTGAGCAGTGCAAGGCTATGCTGTCCAGGAAGGGAGTAAGCCTTAGGGCAGGGGTCAGTGGATCCAGAAGAGAAGCAGAACCCAGTGGCAGGCAACACTGCCTCACTCTGTGGGACCCATGTCACTGGTAGGAAACAGTCCCAACCATGGCCTCTCCATTAGGACAGAACACTGAGCACCCTGCACTTTCAGAAGACAATGTCATCCAGAGTGCTAAAGTCAAACTGGATTTACACCAACCTTGAGCCTTCACAAAAATGCCTTATTTTCTCAATGGGGAAAGCTAAATCTACTAACTGTCTTGGGAGATGATGAGAAAGATGGGGCGATCCTGAGCTTGCCTTTTCCTAGCGATCCGCTTGTCCACACTACCTCCCTCCCTCGGTGTGCAGGTGGCATTACAAAAACTCAGGCTTCAAACACAAGGGAGGCACATGTCTCCACAGAGCAGACAGCTCTCCACCTGCCGCACCAGCTCCCACCACCTTCCTCGGGTCCCCAAGGCATAAGGCACAAATGCACACTCTCTGGCCTTCCGGTGTCCAGCTCCGTGCCGCCCGGCGTGCTCTGAGGCCTTCTCCTCAGTGAAATCCTCTTCCAGTCTACCTTCTGGAGCCCTCTCTGTGCACCTCTGACCCCAGAGGAAAGAGTGTCCTCAGCCCATGCTGTGAGAGACAGGGGCAGGTGTTGGGAATGGAGAGGATGGGGCAACCTGAGGCCCAGTCACCTCTCCCTCTCTGTGTCCTGGTCACATGTGTGTATACACATACAGATTCATGTGTGTGCACATGCATGTTCAGGGGTGTGTGTGTGTGTGTGTGTGTGTGTGTGTGTGTGTGTGTGTACACACGCATGTGCACATGGAAGTCAGACAACCTACAATGCTGGCTGCTGTTCCTTAGGTGCCCACTACCTTTTTTACTGTAAACAACAGCAGCCATTGTCCTGGAATTCGACAGGTTGGGTCAGCGGGCCACAGGGGTCTCCCTGTGCCGGCACCGAGGTTACAGGCGCACACCACTGCACAGCCCTTGAATCCGTGGGTTCAAGGGAAATGATTCAAGGTGCCCTGCTTGCACTGTGCCAACCGTGCCATCCCCCAGCCCCCACGCATAGTCTTTGCACGGAGTCCACACCAGCCACGTGCAGCCCACCAAGGGTCTCATCTCTTCGGGATCAACAGCATCAAAGGCTTTCTGTTCCTGCTCTTACAGTTGGAAGTCTCTAATCAGCTTTGTTTTAAATCCACCAATTTGGAGATTATACTCGTGGGCACATTTTCAATTACCTAGCTTATCTTGGGACAGAACCAGACAGGATTAAACCTCTCCAAGCCTCCGAGAGAGCCCCTGGAGACAGCAGAGGGGGTGAGGGGATAGGGAGAGGGACTAGGTAGAAGGAAAAGACTCAGGGGTGCTGTCCCTCTCCCAGACCCACGAGGAAGGCTCCTCTCAGGGTGGTTCTGGAAGGTTTGTCTTCCCAGGCTCTGTCGGTGCCGGCACAGCTCTGTTGAACTGTGCTCTTCACCACAGGCTGCATCTGAGGCCCTACAGCTGTAAAGCTGCCTGCCTCCTAGGGCCCATCGCAGGGCCGTGCCCTCTTTGGACCAACAGTCTTCAATGATGTCTCCACAGAGACCTGGGGCCACAGAAGTTTCCATGTGCCTCAGCTTTTCTTCATGTTTAGATGGGGCAGTGAGAGGAAAGACACACTGTGAACTGTCAGACACTGTGGAAAGGAAAAGTTTCATTGGTTCACCTGTCCAAGGTAGACAGCCCACAGGAGCAAATCCTGTCACAGAAATAAGCCAGTTACTGCCCGCATTACTCAGCCCTTACTGTCGTAGTCCCCACTTATAAGGCTTTATGACACACACATACTTGTGATCGCAGTGAGAGGACTCAGAAAAAAAAAAGGCCCTGAAAACTTCCAAAGCCTGGTGGATACAATCTACATAGAAAACCATGTCTAAACCACTCACTGTGTGCCTCCTATGCAGCAGACGTGGTCTACGTTCTTAACACACGTCGATTGGGCCTCCTCAAACCTAACGGGGTGAAAGCTATGGTTGCTCTGGATTTTTGTTTGTATGTTTGTTTGTTTGGCCTTTGGGAGAGAGGGATTGAGACAGGGTTTCTCTGTGTAGCCTTGGCAATCCTGGACTCACTTTGTAGACCAGGCTCGCCTCGAACTCACAGAGATCCACCTGCCTCTGCCTCTCTGAATGCTGGGATTACAGGCATGTGTCACCCCACCCAGCTTGGTTGCCTTGGATTTTAAACAAGATCATAGCAGTCTGTCAGAGCTCTGGGAAATGAGGCATCTAGAACCAATGCTCCCCCATAGTTGCCTCTGGCCTGCTGAGGATGACTCTATGTGGCCTGTTCTAATATTTGCAGCTGGTCCTGAAGGGCTGGGTTGCTAAATGAAATGGTAGCTGAGTGCATAGAATATTCCAGAATCTCAGAGTAAGCAAACTGCCAAAAAACTAAGGGGAAAATGTGAAACCAGGTGTTGTAGCACACATCTGTTATCATAGCTTTGCCAAGGATGGAGGCAGGAGGACTGTGGGTTTTAAGCAGGCCTGGATTGCATTGTGAGACAAAGGAAGAGATTGGGGGGGAGAGAGAGAGGGCATGGGGGTAGAAGGGAGGAAGAGAAAAAGAAACCACTGTCCATCTTGGGCAGGAGCACCAGTGAAACTTTTGTTCCCAGAGCACTTGAGAGCTCATGGCACATTGCTTCTTGCCCTGTTCCACTCAAACGTGAAGAAAAGCTGAGGTGCAGAGGAGAGAGAGAGAAAGAGGAGAGAGGAGAGAGAGAGAGAGAGAGAGAGAGAGAGAGAGAGAGAGAGAGAGAGAGAGAGAGTGTCAACGGAATACAGAGTCCTCTGTGCGTTCAGGCCCATCCCGTTTGGAGCAGAGCCTGCTAATGGACTGTCCCTCCCTTCTAGTCAAAGGCATGGGGTGTAACTGACAGGCACAGGGGGTAGGAGCTGACCAGTGTATCTCACCCACCAGGGCAACACAACCAAGATGGCTGGGGGCTGAAATTATGAGTCATTACACATATCCGTACTGGATCAGACTCAGGATATCACTGTGGATACAGGACCCTCTATCTTCACGCCAACCTGACTGGATTAAGAGATACCTTCAGCACTCATGAGGCGCACCTCGGATCCTCCCCCAGGAAGGATTGCCTGAGGGAAGAAGGTTCGACCTGAATGGGGGAGCGGCAGCCCATGGCCTGGGAGCCTGAGGTGACCGGAAAGGCAAAGGAGAGAGGCTGAGCTGAGCGTGGGCCTCCGCCTCTCCCTTCCCGAGGGGAGCAGATGGCCTCCCACTCCTGCAGCTGCAGCCAAGAGCTGCTCCCGCTGCCCGGCCCACCCCATCCTGAGAGATCAGATTGTGCTCTGTGACTGTGAGCTAAAATAAGCTCTCCCTCCCTTAAGTCACCTCTGGTGAACTGACCACAGCAAGGTGGCAAAAGGCCAGATTGAGACTCTCCCCAGTAAATGTCTTAGACTAGCAAAAGTTCTTCTTAAAACAGACAGACAGAGGACAGACCAGGGCAAGATAGACAGAAAGACAGACAGACAAGAGCCCTGTATCTAGGGCAATGGAATCAGACCACAGAGTCAGCCAGCTTGAATTCCCTGTTAAGGAAAGTAATCTTTAGGTCAGAAGGGCGAGTGGTAACTCGGTTTAGGAGAAAGTAAAAAGATAGGGAGAAAAGCCACCCATCACCTCACATGAGTCTGTGTCGCCAATCGAGGCCATGTGTGGGTGACACAGAGCTGGGAACTATGAGAGGAGGTGAGTTCTCACAGAAGTTGCTTAGAGCCACCTAACACTAGCATTCCCCAAACCAAGCCTAAAACAAACCAGAAGAACAGCCCAAGCTATGCATGTTTTAGCCCAGGCTAGCAAAAGCTTGAAAGAGCAATAAAATCAAATCAGTGTGGCTGGCAGCCTACCACCTCCAACACCCATCCTGAGTTTAGGACCACACGAAGCAGCAGTTAAAACAGCCTGACAGGAAATGTGGTGACTTGATCTTCCTTAGTTGGCTAGGGAAGACAGAGTGCGATACGGGTACCAAAGGTCTATGCCCTCCTGGGCAGGGTGCAGTTTTCGCATCCACTGCAAAGAAAGCCACAGCATCCCGTGGCTAGGGCCAAGGATCCTTTGGTTTTTGTTGGGTCTCCCACGGTGCATGTTATTACTGTCCTTCCACTAGAGCCTTGCTCTGTCCTTTGGTCTCCACCCAAACCTTAGGCCACTTCACCAGGGACCCAAGTGACTCTCCTGCTCTCTGATAACCGACTGTAATCCACGTGAGCAGAGCTCACAGCCACAGACAGCTCTCAGCAGGCCCTGAGAAAGCAGGGACATGAAGAGTGAGAAGTGACCAGTGTGGTCATTCCAACTAGAGAAAGGGGAACACCTGGGAGTGGGGGAAGAGCATGCATAACTGTAGTCTCAGCATGTGGGAAACTGAGGCAGGAGTTTTCAATGAGTTCAAGGGCCAGCCTGGGCTACAGAATTAAAAAAAAAAAAAGCCCTATCTCAACAGAAACTAGGAGATGGCTGAGGCAAAAAAGTATGTGGCACATAGGCACCAGGACCTGAGTTCAGATCCCTAACACACACACACACACACACAGACATACACACATGCATGCATGTACACACACACACGCATGTGTGTACACACATACACGTACAAATGCATGCATGCACACTTGCACACATATGAGCGTGCACACACATGCATACATGCATGCACACGCGCGCGCACATGCAGGCATGCACTCATGTATGCACGTGCACAGAGAAAGAGAAAGCGCGTAAGTTGAGCACAGTGGTATGCGCCTTCCTTCCTTAAATTGCTTTTGTCCACATTTTATCACAGCAAAGGGAAAAAGAACTGATGCAAATGCCAACCCTGGGGTTCCTGGGTGAAAGCTGGTTAAAGGGGGAACCAAGGAAGCCACATGGTTCCGGAACATTCCGGGTCCACAGCGCGAAACACCTCGATGCACATGGATTTGGCTCACGTACCTGGCTCATAACTCCCATTGCCCTTGCTATTTCCTAAGTGACTGTAATAAAAAAGAAAAAAAAAAGTCAAATAAGACTCTTCCTCTCGCCCTGAGCTCCTGCATCAGGCCAGAAATAGCTTCACAGTAAAAAGGGTAAAGGGCTCTCTGACGTCATCACACTAGGGCCTCAGAGAGCAGACTCCCAACAACACCTCCCGCCACCTCACCTGCCCCTGCATCTCTCAAGACAGGTCATCAAAGCCGACATTCTGCTCCTCAAGGTGGCTCACAGGAACTGAAAATACACTCCAGCCTTCCCCTGCTTCTGTGTCATAGAGCCGACATAGGGACATTCTCTGGCCAATTTTGCCTCAGTGGAAGTCACAGACCCTCATTTCAGGAGGGTCCTGCCCCAAACACAGAAGGGTTGCTGCACAGAGAAGCCAGGAAGGGGCTGGCGGTCAGCCTCACTGAGGGTCCTAGCCGGTCGGACTCTGTGCATGATGAAAAAGTGTGTACACATGTGGGTGCACACATGTGAGTGCATTGTGAGCACATGTGTGCGCATGTCTGCGTGTCTGCGTGTGTGCATGTGAGTGCATGTGTGGGTGTATTGTGAGCACATGTGGGTGCACGTGTGTGTATGCATGTGAGTGCATGTGTGGGTGTATTGTGAGCACATGTGGGTGCACGTGTGTGCACATGTGTACACACCTATATGAAGGCTTGAAGCTAATGGTGAGTGCCTTCTACGCCTGCCACCTTATATATTGGAGCAGAGTATCCCACTGAACCCAGAATTTGCCCATGCAGAGAGTCTGGGTAGCCAGCGCGCCCTGGGGATCCCCATCTCTGCCTTCCTAAGGCAGGGGTTACAGGATTGCATCATGCCTACCCAGAATTCAGGTGGATTCCGGGGAACTGAACTGTGGTCCTCACAGAATACAGCAAGTGCTTCTGTCAGTGAGCTGCCCCCACCCCAGTCCCCGCTCCATCACTTCTGTACGCTGTACACACTTCAGCCATTTCATGAAATAAAGACTCTATAAACACCCTAAAGGACAGCTGGACAGATAGAGGTTCCTAGAGGGTGGCCCTCTGAGAGAGCAAGAAATGTCTCACCCCAGGCACCTCTTTGTCTGTGTTCTCTCAATGGCCTTTATTATAAACAAGAAAATGGAAGTGATGTCTCCCAGAATTCTGTGAGACTGATACAGATTAGCCGACCCAATGAGGAGATCTGGGGAGTCCCAATTTATAGATGCTTAGTCAACACACAGATGCCATATTAGGGCAGCAGCTGGCATCTGAAGCATTGGGGGCAGAGCCCTCAGCGTGCGGATCTGACACCACATCCAGGTGGGCAGGGTCACAGCTAAGTTTGAAACTGGATGACTTGTTGCTGTTGAGGTTTGGTTGGTTGTTGGTTGGTTTTGGTTTTTCAAGACAGAGTTTCTCTGTGTAGCCTTGGCTGTCATGGACTCACTCTGTAGACCAGGCTGGCCTCGAACTCACAGCGATCCGCCTGCCTCTGCCTCCCTGAGTGCTGGGATTACAGGCATGGGCCACCACACCCCACTGACTTGTGCTTGTAATCTCATCACTTGGGAGGCTGAGGCAGGAAGATGACCACAAGTCTGAGGCCAGCCTTAGCTGCCTCAGTTCTAAGCCACCTGGGCTACAGAGTGAAAACCTGTTTGGAAAAAAGAAAAAAAGAAAAAAAAAAAACTAAGCTAAATTGTCTCTGAGTCCTTCAGGTGGCATCTGCCACAAAAATGACTGCTTGCTTTTTCATGAGGTGGAACACCCCATACCCTGGGGGGCTCAGAAGTGTCTGTCTGTGCTGGGTGGCACTGTCTGTTTGGCTTAGACAGGGCAAGGCAGGCCATTAAGTTTCCTTTACCTTTGGATGCTACAATGACCACAGGCTTTCTTCATGGCTCCTGAGGGCATGAGGATCCTAACACCAGACAGTGACCCAAGATCATGGTCAAAGACAGGACAGGCCTCTACTGTGAAAGGTACAGACGGGGCAAGTCACAGTGATACAATAACAGGAATGACATGGAATGACACAACATTTGACTTTGTGTAGCTGGCTTCCCAGGATGACCACGGCCTTTCGCACACAACTTCTCCCTTAGTCAATGAGACCATTTCAGTCTCGAGAAAGTGCCAGGTGAAGAGGGAAAAAACTCAAGGACACATGGCCAACTTTCCAACCTGGCCCTTCCCTACTGCCTCCCACTGAGAACGTCTTACCTTCATTTTGTTCATTTTATTCTATTCGGGGAGAAGAAGGCATCCGAGCAGATGACGCTCTGATCACTCCCTGTTGCTCCTGTCCAGACTCCCCAGGAGCCTGCCTTGCTGTGGTTCATCCCAGCCACTCCTATGTCTCCTCAGACGCCTACCTCCCACCTCTATTGGTCTCAGAAATTTGTCCCTAATGGAAGAAAAGATGGGAGCTGCTCCACTGACCAACATAGGGAGCTGTCATGACAGAGAAGCTGTCTCAGACCCCATCAGGGCATCACGTGTGACACCTGGGAAGGAAATGGCAGGGTAACACCCTGAAGAAGAAAGGCTTTTGGGGCACCTGAGCGCTGGCCTCAGAGAAGCAAAGGGGGGGGGTTACATGGAAAGTGGCTGTTCTCCCTTACAAAGGGCAGCACTTGGATCCATGGCCTGTCTCAAGGGCAAAGCAGAGCCATGTCCTGGGCGTGTCAGGCACTTCTTACAGCCGGGAGAGCACCACCCCAACAGCATCTTCGACCCTTTGGATGAAATGGGTTTTCCTTCCTTTCAAATACACTTCATAGAATGTGTCCATCAGTGGGAAGGGCCAATCATTTCCCACTTCAGAGTGTAACTAACACAACTACACAGTGTGCAACACAAAAGCAGTTTTTGTCATGAAGCTTAGACTTTCTCCTTGGCAGGAGAACATGAGAAAGCACCGGTGGCGCCCCAGGACACATCCTGTGACTCTAGGATCATCTCTTATACCACTAGGGGACACATCCCATCCATATTGGCACAGTGGAGCCACGGAAAGCTACAAAGTGCAAGTATCGCTGGGATGCTGGCTGGGAGTCAGACAAAAACAGCACAGAGGGCTAAGAACAGACTTAAAGTGCTCAGACTGTGTTGTGAAGCCTTGTGTTATAAAAGAGTCTCAATTATTTGGATGACAGCTGGGTTAAGAAATAAGCTAAAAGAAACAAAAACAGTTTTATAAAATAATAATAATAATTTCAACAGCACAGGAGTGAGCACTAGAAGTGAAATTGTTACCAAATAACCTATAAAGCCATCCCAAGCAACAAGATGGGAGTTCATACCAACCCCCCAAAAAACCAGGAAGACTTATAAACTAATAAGTACAACCAGTGCCCTATATACAGTGTCATGCCTACAGCTGACGACACTAACATCAACGCAGTGTTTCCTCAGAGGGTAGATTATGTGATATGTGTGCACCAAAAGGAAAAAGCACTGACAGGGCCAGCGGAATGGCTTAGTGGGTAAAGGGGCTTGCTGCTAAGCCTGACAACCTGAGTTCAATCCCCGAAGCCCACACAAAGATAGAAGGAGAAAACTGATTCTGTGGATTTGTCCTTTGGCCTCCACATACATGCTATGGCGTGCACAACTATACACACGTGCTGTGGCATGCACAACTATATACAACATTCTCCCAATAAGTAAACTTACAAGGAGTTAACCCAACAACAATAATATAGGAGTCAGACGGAAGCTCGGAAGGAGATGGGTGTGATGGCAGTGACTTCCCAGGGTATTAACATCCCCAACTCATCAGATGATCAGATATATGCATCAAATGCATATGACTTTTTGCATGTGTAATTTTGTATGTGACATGTGGGCCCTGGTACACTGGATCCTAGATCACATTCCACTTTATTTAGGAGACGAGTTCACTTTCTGATCCCTCAGGCTCACCTAGGCAGCTTTCCCTCAGGAGCATCTGTCTCCATCTCCCAAGAGCTGGGTTGTAGCTGTGATGAGATTAGGCCTGAAATCCGATCTTCACACATCCACATTAAATGTGGCAAGTGCATTACCCACTAGGGCGCCATCCCAGCCACATACAGTGCTGGGTACCATCCCATCTTAAGGAAGCTATTCCTGTGGTGAATAAGAAGTGTCTTCCTGAGACTTCCCTATGGCCACAGCCTCCCATCCTAGACTGCATGGCTACAGACATCCTGAGACAGCGAGTGAGAAAACCCCTCTTCCTCCCACCTTCCACTTGAGCCAGTTGCCTGCCTTCGTCCGTCTCTGGCGACTTAACTGTCAGAGGCTCACACCCGTGTGCAACGCTCACAGGCGAGGCACAGAGGACCGGCAGCCCCTTCCTTGGATCTCTCCGCCTCTCTTGGCTTCCTCTGCAGCATGCTGGGAGTTGCTAAAAGATGCTAAACCAAATAACAAGGCTAAAATTTAGCTGGAGGTCTCTCGGATGACACCGATTGTCAGATTTTATTTGTGTACTAGGGAAAAGATTCCATGCCCTTTAATCAGATTAGCTCTAAAATTCGCCAGCATTCTCAGAGCATTCCATCTGTCTCTCCTTATTAGCCCAGGTCCTTTACTACTCTCCTGGAGAGAGTAATGGATTGCAGGTTTTTGTTTTCTTCCTTGCAGAAGAAGCCACGTGACACAAGATGGCAGACATTCTACAAGACGCAAGAAATCTCAGAGGTTATAGGCAGTGGTGACCCTGGACTGAGAAAGCAGAGTCTAACATCAGTACCAAATCATAAGCCATATCTTGGTTTGTACTGAAACACCCTGGCTTTCAGACAAGGGAGACAGGGTCTGCAGCTATTTGCCTACACAGTCTCTTCTCTAGAAACTGAAGATTTCATGTTTGGAGGTCAAGGGTGATGTGCCACTAGCTGTCGGCCCTGATGTCCCAGGGTTTGGCAACCTGAGGTCTGTAACCGTCCTTGGAGAAGTGAGAACAGCAGTGGTATCCTCCTGGCATCCAAGCATGTGGACAATCTGTTGGAGTTAGAGATTCCCAGACAGGCTCTCCATACACAGAATAAAGGGCTTCTTCAAGGTGGGCTTGGCGTGATCAGCCAGCAGCTGACAGAGAAGACAGCCTGGATGGAGATGGCTTTGTGTGCCCTTAGGCGAAGTTACTAAGCAGCTTTTCCCAGTGCTGTGACAAAAAACAAAAAAACAAAAAAACAAAAAAACAAAACAAAAAAAAACAAAAACAAAACCCTGACAACAAACAATTTAGGAGAGAACAAGTTTATTCTGGTCTAGGGTTTGAGAGAACAAGCCTCCCGCTGGAAGCCTCCGGCGATAATCCACTAGCCTCTGGGACCTCTACAATACGCTCCCTTCGTCCTCAAACCCCACAGTTTAGTGTCTTCAAATCCCTGACCTTTACTCATGCCTCCTTTAGAAACACCCCCGGTGACGATGGTAAACACAGGTGATGTGAGGCACATCCAAAAACCGGTAGTCTTAACCCTTCATAGATCCTTGAACCTGTGCACAGATGCCAAGGATTCAGACACAAGCTTCTTTGGGGGACCATTATCCTGTCTCCTAAAACCATCATTAGGGGAAGGAAAGACAAAAGATTAGGATGAGCTCAGGCCATAGGTAAGATGAGACTGAAGGACTGAAAGGTCAGTGCTCTAGTTTTTCTTCTGTTGCTGTGATTAAAAGCAAACAAACAAACAAACAAACAAAAATCCTGTCAAAAAGCAGCCTAAAGGGGTTTATTTCAGAGTATAGCTCACATCCCATCACTGAGGGAAGTCAGGGCAGGAACTCAGAGAGTTGAAGAAGACATCGTGGCAGAAGGCATCTCCTTGCTGGCTGGTTCATTGGCTCATTCTTAGCTAGCTTTCCCCATACAACCAGGCCATCTGTCTAGGGAATGGTGCCACCCACAGTGGGCTGGGCCGCTTACATCAATTAGCAATCTGGTCAACCCTTCCCATGCATTCCACAGGCCAATCTGAGTTGGGCAGTCCCTCAGTTGAGATGCCATCCTCAGGTGACTCTAGACTATGTCAAGTTGATGTAGTGAGAATTTGGAGTGGTTTTTTTTTTTTTAACATAGAAATGTTATGTGGCTATGTTTCTGTTTTCATCACAGGTGTGAGACATGGAACCACTTCAGATTGTCCACAGCAGCTGACTATGATTTGCCTCATGCTCTAGCAGGGTCATGATTTTGCCAGCTGAGGATAGTTTATGTTTGGAATTCTGGGGACTCCCCAGAGGGTATATAGACATCAGAACCCCAAGAGAGCTGGTGGTGGCGGCTGCTGCTGCTGCTGCTGTTGTTTGCTAGATTGTTGGTTGCTGGTTGGAGATATCCTTATGACAAAGATCAGATTTGCCTCCAGGAACTCAACACCCCTAAGCAGAAAGAAGTAATCTAACAATATTGATGCCCCTTTCCCTTCTAACCTTCTTTCTCACCAGGTGGTGGTGGTGCACGTCTGTAATCCCAACACTTGGAAGGCAGAGGCAGGCGGATGTCTATGTGTTCGAGGCCAGCCTGGTCTACAAAGTGAGTCCAGGACAGCCAGGGCAACACAGAGAACCCCTGTCTTGAAAAAAATAAAACAAAAAACAAAACAACAAAACAAAACCTTCTTTCTCTCTCCTATCTAGTATTGGGAGGCTGAAAGGAATGGAGTGGTATAGAGAGATAGGAAAAAGAACCCAATAAAAGCCCAGCTATAAATTGGCAGCTTAAGTCAACTAGGACAGGCACAGTGCATCAGAAGGCAAAGAAAGGTGACAGGCGCTTGAGGCAGACAGTCACATTGCATCCACAGTCAGGAAGCAGAGAGAGAGAAATGCTGGTGCTGCTCAGCTCACTGTCTCCCATCTGTGCAGTCTGAGGCCCCAGGACACAAGATGGCGCTGTCCGCT
Organism: Acomys russatus; assembly: GCF_903995435.1. Lineage (NCBI taxonomy): Eukaryota > Metazoa > Chordata > Mammalia > Rodentia > Muridae > Acomys > Acomys russatus. Next base: position 49,513,390 of record NC_067162.1, on the reverse strand, counting down.
GGTTGGGTGAATCTTCCCGCCGTTTCCAATCTAGAGAATGTCTAGAGGTTTGTCTCTTCCCTTAGTGAGTCTAGATGCCACGAAGTTGTCGAGCAATAGCAGCCATCACAGATACGTTTCTGTTTGATCCCGGAAGACTCACAGAAGCCAGCCAGAGTTGGCAGTCCAATGACAGCAATACAATAACCCACCTGGGGGTGGGGGGGGTGGGGGCTGGAGAGATGGCGCAGAGGCTAACGGCACTGACTGCTCTTCCAGAGGTCCTGAGTTCAATTCCCAGCAACCACATAGTGGCTCACAACCATCTATAATGTGATCTGATGCATACTGTATACATAATAAATAAATAAATCTTTAAAAATAAATAAATAAATAACCCATCTGGGACCACGGCGAGATCATCAGACACACCCTCCAGAAGGCTATGCCAGCAGAGCCAGCAATGTCCACCGTCCATCCGTCAAACCCCAAAAGCTGCCCCTCAGAAGAGGGTGTCCCTGGGCTGAGAAGTTAGAATATTCATTGCTGGGGCCACTTGCCCCATCACGCGGGACCTCAGTGGCATAGTCCCAGACTGCAGCCCACCTTTACTGTTGTCCTCTGCCACTGCCCCTCCTCCCCGCCCCAGTGGCAGTTCCATGAAGCAAGCGTGCCATGTTCAGAGGGCGAGAAGCATACGGCTCATCCCCTCCCACACAGCCACCGAGTGTCTAGTGCGAGGCCAGCTTTGAGCAAATGCTCTGGTCACCCCTGAAAGGACAAGAAAACTGGGGCTCTTTCCTTTCATTGCTAGGAGAACTTGGACAGAAAGTCTCCTGGCCGCCTGAAAAGCCACTGTTCCATTTGTTTGTATGCTAGCTGCTGCCTTGGTCAAATGGGGGTGGCGGGGGTCGGGAGGGGGTCGGGGAGGGGGTCGAGGAGGGGGTCGGGGAGGGGGTCCGGGAGGGGGTCAGGGAGGGGGCCAGGGAGGGGGTCGGGGAGGGGGTTCGGGAGGAGGTCGGGGAGGGGGCCGGGGAGGGGGTCCGGGAGAGGGTCGGGGAGGGGGTCCGGGAGAGGGTCGGGGAGGGGGTCCGGGAGTGGGTTGGGGAGGGGGGGACGACATGGCACCATCTAAAGAAACAATGAGAACGCGTAGCTGCTCGGAAGCTGGCATTTCCTGTGGGTTTTCTGTGGCTGAAACAAGAAGCCCTTTGACTATGGCTCCTGTGGGGTTCCAGGAAGCAAGCTGGCCTTCTCTGCACTGAGAGGCCTTTGACAATGCGGAAGGAACACCCTGAGCATGGGCCAAGTAGGCTGTCCTGTCGCCAGTGTCACAGGAGTGGTAACAGCTCACAAGCAATGGCTCCAAAAATACACGCAGAGCCGCTGGGGCTCTGCAGAAAGGCAGAGTCCTCCATCCCAGGGCTGGGCTGCGCTGTGGGCAGTTAGTAACGGTTTTAGTAAGTACCTTCCAATGTGTGTAGCCTAAAGGCCCAGGCTAGTAGACCGTCTTTAGTGTCGGGGCGCCCTCTGTAGGTAAGAAGTTGCACTTGCAAGGATGTTCTGCCAGAATTCGTCGCAGGGGATCAAGCCAGGCCGTCCACACCTGCATTAGTGACTTGCAACGCCACCCGCCTAGGCAGCACAGCACTAGTCAAAGAACCCTTCACTTGACGGTGGCTGCTGGCTGCTCCATCAGGTCCAAGGAAACTCCGTTTCTCCACATTCTAGAGGTCAGACAAAAGGCAGCATCCCACAGACACGTGTGAAGCCGGTTCCCCTCCATCAAAGGAGCCATTTCCCTGATCCCTGCCAGGGTCGAGACAAACGGCTGCCTGTGGTGGATGTTAGCACACCAAAGCACACGTTGCCCCCTCCTCCCCACCAGCACCCCCCACACACACCAGCATTCCCCCACACACCAGCACGCCCACACACACACCAGCACCCCACACACATACCAGCACTCCCCCCACACACCAGCACTCCCCCACATACCAGCACCCCCACACACACACCAGCACTCCCCACACACCAGCACTCCCCCCACACACCAGAACTCCCCACGCACACCAGCACCCCACACACCAGCACCCACACACACACCAGCACCCCCCACACCAGCACCCCCAAACACACCAGCACCCCCACACACACATACCAGCACTCCCACACACACACACCAGCACCCCCACACACACCAGCACTCCCCCCACACACACAGCAGCACCCCCCAGCCCCCCTCCCTGTGTAGCACAAGCACCAGCTCTTCTCACCTCCTTCCCTACCCTAACCAGCTCCAGCTCATGGCTTCTCTCCCCTCAGCAACTCATTCTTATAACCCTACTTTTCCAGCCATGCTTCCTCTTTGCCCATGCTCTCTGTGTCTGTGTGTCTCTCTATCTCTGTGTCTGCCTGTCTGTGTGTGTGTGTGTGTGTGTGTGTCTGTGTGTGTGTCTGTGTCTGTCTCTCTCTCTCTCTCTCTCTCTCTCTCTGCCTATCTGGTCTGTCTGTCTCTGTGTATGTGTGCACGCGCGCGCACGCGCGCGTGTGTGTGTGTGTGTGTGTCTCTGTCTGTCTCTCTGTCTGTCTGTCTGTCTGTCTGTCCGTCCGTCAGTCCATCTGTCTGTCCATCTCCTTCCTCCCTATCTCTCTGCTGGCCATGTTCAGTCTATTTCTTTATCTCTGTGCTCTGGACTCTTCCAGATGCCTCTAGCTAATCTCTCCCTTGTATCTACAATAAAAGCTTCCCCCTTAACCACACCACGATAGTTGTCAGTTTATCCACTCTCAGAGGCACAGGGCCTTAGGCTGCAAACTGGGCACCCAAGGACCTGGATGGTGGTTGAGTGACATTCGTCCCACCCGACCCCCACACGCCCTCTGTACTCTCTCATAAAACATGCTCGCCCTGTGATTCAGGAACTTAGATAATTCCTGGTAAATAATCGCTCTGGTAGGAGACGGGACAAGGGTGTCAGAAGACTGGCAGCTCGAGAGCCGGCTTGGGGTGCTCTGCCTGCCTCCCTGTGCCCCAGTGTCCCCATGTCCCCCTTTAAAATCATGAGAAGGTGCTTTTTTTCTTCTGAAATATTCATGCAGATCCCTTAGAAACTTCTGCTTCTTTGGTTGACCTTAAACATACGACGTGCATAAAGAGCATGCCGTGAAGTAAGGGATGCCAGGGGACAGGCCCTTTACTCACTAAAACGGAAACAAAAGTGCGAAAGGCACTGCCCACATCAGTCCACACGACGCTAGTCAGGGGAAGCCACGCCACTTTGTCTCTTCAGAGCCCCATCACCTTAGTTGTCTTTGGGCTTGGTTTGGCTTGGTTTGGTTTGGTTTGGTTTTTCAAGAAAGGGCTTCTCTGTGTAGCCTTGGCTGTCCTGGACTCACTTTGTAGACCAGGCTGGCCTCGAACTCACAGCGATCCCCCTGCCTCCCAAGTACTGGGATTAAAGGTGTGCGCCACCACACACATCCATCTTAGTTGTCCTAAGCATACATTACACATATGAAGGAATGGACTTAAATTATCCAACATCGTAACAGCTAGAAAATATAACTCCTAGGTTAAAATGGCAGAGTGTGCTCATTTTTTCATTGAAATGACCATTTAAGCCAAATGCGCACCCTGGAATGGCTGTGAGTACAGCCCAACATCAGCAATTCTGAGCTTTAAAAACAAAAAACAAAAACTAAACAGCAATAAGAAGACACACAGTCTTTGTAGATGATAACATATTGTCACCGCATCAAAAGAGTGACGTGAGGCGGGGGGTGGGGGAATGATGAAATGGTTTGGAGGTTAAGAGCACTGGTTGTGTACAAAATAGCACCTAAATCCATGCAACAACAGCGTGGTCCCACCCAGCCCCAGCACAGAGGGGCGCAGAGACAGGAAGATGACTGGGGCTCGCAGGCTGCCAACCTGGCAAAACAAAAACAAAAACAAAACAAACAAAACCCACAGTGTTTGCAGAAATGAGCAGAATGATAAATGGGATTCAACACCTTTCTGTGGGCTCCACACATACACGCACAAGTATATAGGGCCAAGCACACACACACACACACACGCGCGCGCGCGCATGCACACACATGCACATGCATGTACACATGCACACACGCATGCACACGCATGCACATGCATGCACATGCATGTACACATGCACACGCATGCACATGCATGCACACATGCACACATGCACACGTATGCACACACGTATGCACACACATGCACACATGCGCACGCACACATACACATACACAATTGGACATGCCTGCATTTTCTCTCCTGCCAAGACAGTCCCAAGAGGAAAGAGTCTGTGGCCCTCAAGGTGCCACAGTAAAGCATGCAATAAGGGGTCCGGGGGCAGCTTCTGGGCCAGGGGCCAGCTTATCTAAGCCTTACCTAAGAATCTTGCAAAGAGTACCAGGCTTGCTTAAATCTCCCCCTAGAAGGACAGTCCACAGGGACAGTGTGCTCAATTTTTTTCAATATCCTACCATGAACAGTATAGTAGACCAGGTGCAACCTTTGAACTTGCAACATGTCATCTACAATGTTCGCACCTGAGAAATACACAATTGAAGCACTTCCCCCAACCCCCAAAAAAAGTCCTTACAGTGTTTTTTGTTGTTGTTTTGTTTTGTTTTGTTTCAAGAGAGGGTTTCTCTGTGTAGCCTTGGCTGTCCTAGACTCACTTTGTAGACCAGGCTGGCCTGGAACTCACAGCGATCCACCTGCCTCTGCCTCCCGAGTGCTGGGATTAAAGGCGTGCATCACCATGCCTGGCACGGTGTTTTAAATATGGTTACCAGTTTGTATTGGGATGCATGCATGGCTGTCCTTGGCTGCACGTAGCCCAAGGGCCACAGGCTAGATACACCTGCATGACTACAGGAGCCAAGTAAGCACCTTGAACACAGAGAGGGGAAGTCATGGGAAATTATGGTCTTTACGAGGAGACATCGTAAAGCAAAAGGATTAATAGAAATGAGGTCGTTTAAACCCCTCCAACTACTGTTTACGCTGAATGTGTTTTGTCCATCCGTGAGCACAGCAGCCGACAGCTTTCTCTTTGTGCCCCACCTGGCTATGATTCCAAGCACTAGAGAAATATCGACAACAGCCAAATGTGCAAGATTCTTCTTCAGAGGATTTGTCCCCACAGCGCAGCTTTCATGACCCTACATGCCCAGTGGCCTAGAGGCATGAGAGGCCAAGTCTATCTCTGTACTTTCCCTTAGCTGGTCACTAGAAGGTCTTCTTCCTGCCCGTCACACTTAAGCAAGATGCTTTAATTACAAAGACCACAATCACACACACACACACACACACACACACGTGGGTGTGCATACACACATCCCTGGGTTAAAAAACAAAGCCCCTTGGTTCTGCTCATTGTCCTGTCCATCCATTCACAAATCAGGAGGGTGACATGTGTGAAAAAAACAATTAGGGCCAAGTGTATGTCACAGAAAATCATCTCGACTCTGATTCCACAATGAGGGCACGATTTGCTCATTACACTGCTGTGGAAATCTCACCTTCTGGCCTCTGAAAGCAGTCTCACTCTAGGCAAAGCCACTCACCAACCTTGAGGCTCTGACCACTCACATGTGTTTGCCTGGGTAAACACAATCACGCTTATGATTAATATCAGTCCCAGACTCTATGATCTAGAGCTGAAGTGGGTGAGAAATTCAAGCAGCCTGCTGCCCTGCACCAAGGAACTCAGGCTTCCAGAATGAAACCACTGGGCTGCAAAAGAGGCATGGTGTGAGCAAAGAGAGGCACGGTGTGAGTGAGGCAAGGCACGGTGTGAGCAGGGAGAGGCACGGTGTGAGCAGGGAGAGGCACGGTGTGAGCAGGGAGAGGCACAGTGTGAGCAGGGAGAGGCACAGTGTGAGCAGGGAGAGGCACAGTGTGAGCAGGGAGAGGCACGTGTGAGCAAGGAGAGGCATGGTGTGAGCAGGGAGAAGAGGCATGGCGTGAGCAAGGAGAGGCACGGTGTGAGCAGGGAGAGGCATAGTATGAGCAAGGAGAGGCATGGTGTGAGCAAGGAGAGGCACAGTGTGAGCAGGGAGAGGCACGGTGTGAGCAAGGAGAAGCACGGCATGAGCAAGGAGAGGCACGGTGTGAGCAGGGAGAGGCACGGTGTGAGCAAGGAAACAGAAACGTTCACAGCAGCTGTAATCCCAGTCCTCTAGGACACCAATCACAGGGAAGGTCCCACAAATCACCTCACACAGCTTCCTCCCCAGTATCAACCCTCCATCAAACTCACCTGAGGTGGCTAAAACACTCACACCTTTCAAGCCAGACAGAACAACCAAAGAACAGCCATTAGAAACTTTTCCTCTAGACCAGAGGCTCTCAACCTTCCTAACACTGCAACCCTGTAATACAGTTCCTCATGTTGTGGTGACCCCGACCACACAACTCTTTTCGTTGCTACTTCATAGCTGCAATTTTGCTACTGTTATGAATTATAATGTAACTCTATGTGTGTTTTCTGATGGTCATAGGTGACCCCCTGGGAAAGGCTTATTCATCCCCAAAAGGGGTTGTGACCCACAGGTTGAGAACCACTGCTCTAAACGAAACCTTCCAAGCTGTGACTAATTCTATTCAGACTGTAAATTAGCGGGGCACTCGATACGTGCCAAGTTGCTGGGTAGCGAAGGAATGCACAAACGCATATGTTGTTGGATGAAGAACAAGTGAACAAAGGCATCCTTTGTCTTGGGCGTGGTTTGGTTTCTGAGACAGGGTTCCATTCTACAGTCCAGGTTGGCCTTGAACTTGCAATCCTCCTACTGTGGTCTTTCAAGTGGTGATGCACGCCTTATCCCAACACTCAGGAGGCAGAGGCAGGAGTCTTTGATGGACCCACAGCAGAAGTTACTGTTACGCCTTGAGGTCCCTGAACACTTAAGCTGGCTACCCTACTGTGTGCGCAGTCTGCTTATCTGATCTGTAGTCAGGAGAGTTTAACGGTCACCCTTGCCTGCCTGGGGTCTCCCGCGGAATCAGCTCTTACAACCTAAGCTGATGCGCAGCTATCATCTTAAGTTATGTGCTCTTCCATGCCTGTGACCCAGATAATACGTGTGTATCGTTTGCTGAAAGTAAGTATCAAACACAGGTGCTGAAGGCAGCCTTCTAAAACATGGGTCTATAGATACCAGTCGATGAACAACAACCCATGTGGGACTGTTTGTCGTCTGAGTCAGGTGGGATCAGTTGGACACAATGACTTTATCCTCATAAAAAAAAAACAAATAACATTAAATATCACATTCTCCCTTTTGTTAGGGACAGACATAGGCAGGGAGAGAGGGAGGGAGAGAGAGAGGACAAATTCACAAGACAGCAGCCTCCAGGCAGGCACAGATTCAAAGTCATAAAACAGAGGACAGAGCTACAGAAAACAGGAAGAATTTAAATGACTCCAAGGGGAAGTGCTTTTCTTTCTTTCCTCAATGCAATATTGATGCATTATTGACGCCTCGGCATCAATCACTGACGCATTTAACACATGCAGTACGGCTGCTGCTGCTTCCTCTCACCACAAATCTAGATCCAGAGTGGGCACACCTGCACTCTCCAGTACACTGTAGGCACTCAGGTGGCTGAGTCAGGAAGACCTGAGTTCAAGGGCAGTTTGATTTATATAGATGGTCACACATTCAGTGTCTCACACACACACAGCCACACACATTCACACACTCACACTTGCACATACACAGTGACATACACACATGCACACATACAGTTACACACACAGTCACACACAGTCTCAGACACACAGTCACACACGGTTACACACTTACACACACACACACAGACACACACATGCACGTACATGCATAGGCACAATCAGTTATACACACATACAGTCTCACATACACAGTCTCTCACACAGTCACACACGCACACATACAGTCACACACACACATGCACACACATGCACAGGCACATAGTTATACACACATACAGTTACACACACAGTCACACACGCACACATACAGTCACACACACACATGCACACACATGCACAGGCACATAGTTATACACACATACAGTTACACACACAGTCACACACGCACACATGCACACACACACACATGCACACACATGCACAGGCACATAGTTATACACACATACAGTTACACACACAGTCACACACGCACACATGCACACACACACACATGCACACACATGCACAGGCACATAGTTATACACACATACAGTTACACACACAGTCACACACGCACACATGCACACACACACACATGCACACACATGCACAGGCACATAGTTATACACACATACAGTTACACACACAGTCACACACGCACACATGCACACACACACACATGCACACACATGCACAGGCACATAGTTATACACACATACAGTTACACACACAGTCACACACGCACACACACACACACATTTTTATCTGTAGCTGTACTTGTTGAATGGGAGCATCAGCATCTTACCTACTAGGAAATAAGGTGCTTAACTCATGGTGTGTGTGTGTGTGTGTGTGTGTGTGTGTGTGTGTGTGTGTGTAAAATGTTCATGCATGTGGGGAGGGGGACAAGCAGCTAACACCAGGTGACAGTCACACTGCACCTCCTTTTCTGAGGCAGGGCCCCTGGATGAACTTGGAGCTCACTGGCTCAGCTCGGTTGCCTGGACAGCAAGCACCGGGGACCCTCATGTCTCTGCTCACCAGTGCTGGAATTGCAAGGATGTGCCGACACACCTGGCTTTTCTTTTCTTCTTTTAACATACCTTCTGAGGAATCAAACACACGGCTTTACGCAAACACAGCAGTCACTTTGCCAAGTGAACTATATCTCAACCTGATAGCTGAGAGCTCTGTCCAGCAGTGAGCCGAGATGTCTAGTTAGTACTGCCAGTGACAGGGAGACAGGGACCCTGCAGCTTGGAGGAAACCCCATCCATTTCCTGAGCTGTGACAAAAGGCAAGTCACCAAAGGAGAAGGCAGGAAGGGGAAGAGAGACTCTGGTGTGCCCCTGACCACCTCCAAAGCCAAGCACCAACATCTCACCAATTGTTAGCCCGGCTGCGCAGCGTGGCAGGTGAGAGCTGGCTGCAAATGTGCACTCCAGCAAGCAGCTGGGGGCAGGGGGAAGGGGGATGGGGGAGGGGCTCTGACTCCGAAAGAAAGCAGAACCCATGGCCAACGCACCTGGTTTAGAACCGATGCTCAGAAGCTGTCTAGAAGCCATTTAAGAGCTGTCCACACACTGCCATTAGAGTCAAGCCAAAACAGATGACTCCCCAGAGCTGAAAGCTGTCCTCACTAAAGGATGCTGAGGGACAAATGACCGCCACAGGCAGCCCAGCCATGCCTGGAAAGGATCATTTCCAACCCAGAGTGCCTGCCCAAGGCATATGTGTGTGGCATGGACTCCGACAGGGCAGCATGAGAGCTGAGTGTGTAAAACCAATCGTCGTCGTTGTTATAAAAGAAAGAATCTACTGCTTCTTGTCTAGTGGCCCGAACCTAAAGTGCCATCCATTCTCCCTCTCACATGCCCCAACGGCTAGTCTATCGACCTTCTAATGTCAACGCCAAATTGAAACCACAAATAAATCCTGACATCTACAACCGAATCCCTGACGGTTCTTTGATCAAAATATGAGCTTGTGTTCAGGGGCAGGAAAGGCGGCTCAGCTGATCTGGGAACTGAATTCGGTTCCCAGCACCCATTATCAGGTGTCTTCCAACACCCTACAGCTCCAGCTCCAGCTCCATGAGAGCAGGTGCCGCCTTCTAGCCTCCTTGGACATGTGCACACATACATGCATACATATGCACACACATGTGCACATATGTGCATACACACAGCAAACATTTTACTAAAGAGTATTTTCAATGAAGATGTTCTAACAAGCACAAGGGGGTTGGCTTTTTTCCTATATAAATCTCTTCATGTTTGCACAGTGACCAAATACCACCTTTATTGTTTAATAAAAGCTGAAATAGTGTGCATCCCATCTTTAAATCGATGAGCTCAGCACAGAAGCAGATCACAGGGGTGGAGAATCCACAGTCTCTGTGTAAGGTGGGTTTTTACCAGCGTGCTGCTGTGCTTCCTCCAAAAGCACATGGTTGCTTTTGAGAGTACAAAAACCAACAAAGAGAGACTTCATTTCAGAGGGAGGAAGTAGGAATTAATTTGTACCAGAGCCCCCGCCATGGCTCTCCTCTCTGAAACCCATCCCCTCGTGTTGGGTAGCACTGCAGTCTCCACAGCCCAGCCACGTCCTAGGACTCAGCCCTGCAAGGTGACTGTGCAAAAATCTCCACCTCACAGGCTACCCTCCCGCCTCCAGCAAGTTCAAATGTTAAAATAAAGCAGTTACTCTGCCCTGCTGTGAGATGTGAACTAAGACCCCATGATGTGTTCCTTCAAAGTTTATAACCTTTTTACTTGATAAATTTTCATAATTCATTGTTTTTCTGCAAGGAGATAAAGAGGAAATTAAAGTGTTTTCCAAGTTCTTTCTTGGGGGCAGGAGTGGGGCTCCTCAGTTTTCTTTAAGGGGCTGGGAGTTTGACGATGCTCCAGTGAGTAGATGAGCAACACACACTAGACTTGGTGGGTTTGTTTGTTTGTTTGGGGGGGCACAAGGCTGAGAGGGTGCACCTGGGAGGAAAGGGAGGCAGTGTAGTGTGATGGGGGTATTGTATAAAATTGCCAAATAATTAATTAAAATATTGTGTTGGGGGGGGGGGAACAAAGTTCTTCCTGTGATTTGCTCTTATGTTTAGGGTCTGTAATAATGAAAAGTGCAGGCTCTAGATACAACTCAAGTGCAAGCCTGCTCGTCCAGCACGACCAGGGTCCTAAGGTTAATCCTTAGTAGTGCATGTAGGTAGGTAAACTGATGGGTGGTGATGATAGATAGATAGATAGATAAATAGATAGATAGATATGATAGATTGATAGATGATAGATTGATAGATGATAGATGATAGATGATAGAGATAGATGATAGAGATAGATGATAGATGATAGAGATAGATGATAGAGATAGATGATAGAGATAGAGATAGATGATAGAGATAGATGATAGAGATAGATGATAGATGATAGAGATAGATGATAGAGATAGATGATAGATGATAGATGATAGAGATAGATGATAGATGATAGAGATAGATGATAGATATATAGATGATTGATTGATAGATGATTGATAGAGATGATAGATTGATAAGATGATAGACAGATGAGTCATAGATAGATAGATGACAGAGAGAGCTAGGTAGACAGATGATAAAGACAGCTATAAAAGGCAGACACAGATATATGACACGTTATCACCTTTGACCTGATACTGGTCTACTCTCAACCTCAGCTCCACCTGATGCCTTCCCTCCAACCAGTCATCAGAGACACCTGCACCTGGTTTCTCACCCTCGGTCCTTGTTAACAACAGGAGCAACAGGCAGGTGACCACAACCCTTGCTGTGTCCAAGGGAAGATGAGAATCCTAACCCAGCCCCACACAGGCTTGAGGAGGACTCCGTCGAGGGTAGGAGCCTGTCTCACACAGTCTCTGCAAATGTGGTGCCTGCCATCTGCAGGCTGGCACCAGCCCCAAGAGTCCCAGATGCTCACTAGGGCAACACTCTCGGCACAAAAGGCAACAGTTACAGCCCAGGTGTTTTCTCCTTTTTATAAATGGAGAGAAGACTGAGGCTTGGGTTGACAGCACAGAAAGTAGGTTTCTCATCCAGGGCTCTTTTTGCTGTGGGCAGAATCCTGGCTGAACCTCAGCGGTCTCCATGCAGAACGGCAAACATCTTTTAAAATATCCTGTTATTTCAGGGTCTGGAGAGATGACTCAGCGGTTAAGAGTACTGGCTGGTCTTGAAGAAGACCCCGGTTCGATTCCCAGCACCCACATGGCAGCTCACAGCTGTCTATAACTCCAGCTCCAAGGGACCTGACACCCTCACACAGACATTCATGGAGGCAAAACACCCATGCACATAAAAGGAAAATAAATAAATCATTAAAAAAGATCCTGTTTGCACCAGGCGTGATGGCGCACACCTGTAATCCCAGTACTCCTGAGGCAGAGGCAGGAGGATCACTGTGAGTTAGAGGGCAGCCTGGTGGTCTACAGAGTTCCAGGACAGCCAAAGCTACACAGAGAAATCCGGTCTCAAAAAATTAAAAAAAAAAAAAAAAAAAAAAAAAAAAAAAAAACCTTAAAAATACTCTGTTATTCAGACCCTAACCAACTCACACTGGCATTATCGTGTTACCCCTAAGCAAGCTGGGGGCCAGCCTGGGGTATGCAATGAGGTTAAGGCTACCGTAGGCAACTAAGACTTTTTTTTTTTTTTTTTTTTTTTGAGAACTTGCTGTGTATCTCAGATATTGGGCCAAGGGCTTCATGTCCCCCTACCGCATTAAAGCGCTTAAAAAACTTACTGAGTAGAAAGAGAAATCAGCTCCGTTTTACAAATTGGAAAACGGAGGCAAAGCCCAAGTCTGGGACGGGAGTGCAGGAGCCTCTAACCCACCACCCGCCCCAATCCTGTGTTTTCCAACTCCCAGCTGCAAAAAAAAAAAAAAAAAAAAAAAAAAAAAAAAAAAAAAAAAAGTCTTCATACGCCTAGTTAAGGAGACAGGGAGGCTAGGACTAGCGTCCCTTTCACAGGTGAGTAAACTGAGGCTCCAGGGGCTAAAAGAAGCGCCTTAGTACCCGCGTTCTTTTCCTCAGCACTGCACATCCAAACTGCAAAACCCTCATCTCGAGCAGGGCTCCGTGCATGGTTTTGTTCGGTTTTGGTTTTGAGATAAAGTCTCATTAAAGCAGCCCGGGCTGTGCTAGGAAATCTCCGCAACCCTCCTGTGGGCCACCATGTTCACGTCCTCAGCTTTCTGACAGTGAGCTGCTGAGGTCACTGTTGAAAAAACAGCCACCCACTTAACTCATCACTGGGGCGTGGTAGGTGGCTCGAGCTGACAGGGGGAAACGGAGTGGGTCCCCTCAGCCTGCTCTGCCCGGCGGGCGCGCCACAGTTCACAGTCGGAAGTGGGCGGCGAGAAGCCCCACGGGAGGTGTGGGCTGCCGTTCTCCACACCTCTGCCAGCCTCACCCTGCGTCCTCGCAGGATCTAAGCCGGCCGCTCGAGGCTGGCTGCAGAAAGTCCAGGGACCGACCCACACTTTACGCCTGCCAGGCCACCGGGCCACCCGTGGGGGAAGGAGTGACCGCGCGCACACGCGCGCTCTCCGCTGACTGCGCTCCCGGTACGCGCGTGGTCCCAAGGCAGGGACATACTGGGACCATAGCTGCAGCGACAGGCAGCGGGAGACGCGACTGCCCTCACGCGGCACGCCCGCTCCCTGCCTCGGTTTCCCTCCCCTGGACCAGGGAGCGCCGGACCAGAGTTGTAACCCGAGCCACGCCCGGATTTCGGCAGGCCGCCTTCCCCCCCCCCCTTTCCAGACTCCGGGGTCCTACCTGCGCTGTGGCTTCCGCAGTGGGTCCGAGCGCTCGGGGCACCCCCACCCTGCATCGTGCCGCCGGCGGCGCCCGTGACTGCGGCGCTCGCAGCCGCGGGAGGCGGTGGGAAACGGGCAAGGGGCCGAGCCGAGGGGAGGCTCCTTCCTCCTGGCCAGGACCGCCGCTTCCTCTCCAGCCTTGGCCCCTTGCACGCGCGCGCGCGCGCCGCCCCTCGCGGCTCCCAGACCGCAGGGCTCAGAAAGTTTTGCTTTTCACTTGGGCGAAACCAAGAGGGGAAGTGCAGTGGGGCAGGGTGGCCAGGGACCGAAAGCCCCGGGCGGGCGCTTCCAAGACCCTGGAAGTGAAAGAAAGGATAGAGGAGGAGACGACTCCCTCCTAGCAAGTTGGGTAAAGCGGGAAGGAAAGTGACAGATGACGACTTGGGGGTGGGGGCAGCTGTTCAAAACTGACTTGTGACTTCAAATCGCTGGCAGCGCAGGGCTGGCCCGAACACACAAGCCTCAGCCTGTGCCAAGCGCCTGGCAGCTGCCTCCCCTCCTCCATCCCTTCCCTTTGGCTCCTTCAGCAAAGCACCTGCCACCGGACAGTGGGTACAGGAAGGGGCAGTCAAGGGCCGGGCCCTTCATAACCTCGCCTCTGGACCCGGAGGCAAAAATAAACCTGAACTGCATGGAATAGTCAGCCAGAGGCCTGGAGAGGGGCCTAGCTGTGGGTGGAGTGTGGGGCAGGAGTGGGGACATTGTGAAGAAAAGCATGGGAGAGTTTCTTCAGGAAGAGAGGAACCTGTGACGGCGGAGGAGGGACAAGGTCCTATAGAGGTGGGACAGGGTACATTGCCTGTTACCGGGATCTGCAGGAGAGCACGGGTAGGTGAGGCAGAAGGTGTCAGACAAAAGCAGACGGTCTGGACTTAATGCAGTGGGTAACAGGGTTGAAAGGGGCACTGTCGGTGTCCTAGTTAACTGCCAGCATGGCGTAGCCCAAGGTGTGAGGGTCTTAGCCACGATTGCCTAGATCCTACTGGCCTGTAACATGTCTGTAAGAAATGTCTTATGTGGAGAGAGGGGACTGACTTTGACATGAACTCTGGTGCCCCCTATTTGACCACCTCCTCTTGGTGGGGAGGCCTGGTGGCACTCAGAGAAAGAATAAGCAGGCTACCAAGATGAGACTTGATAGCCTATGACCATATAGTGGGGGAGGAGGTCCCCCTTGGTCATAGACCTAGGGGAGGGGAATAGGGTGAAAGAGGGAGGGAGGGAGGAATAGGAGGATACAAGTGATGGGATAACAATTGAGTTGTAATCTAAATAAATTAATAAAATTAAAAAAATTTTAATTAAAAAAAAAAGAAATGTCTTCACAGTTAATGGGTGTAGGAAGGCCCAGCCCACTGTGGGCAGCGCCATTACCCAGGTCTTGAGGTGTGCAAGAAAGATCATTGAAGCCCACCTTCGAGCCAGCTGGCAAGCAGCACGCTCCACCGTTCCTGTAACCCTAACCCTGAGCTCCTGGCTGGAGGTTAAAGCTCTGTGGAATAGCAAGGGGGCCTGCCTTCAGGCCTCTACCTGGACTCCCCTCAAGGATGGGCTGTGATCTGCAGTGGTGAGCTGAAATTAACCCTCTCCTCCCCGAGAGGTATTTCACAGTAAATATAGCTGAAGTGCCCAGCCTGCCATAGAACACTCTCAGGTATGTCAGACCCACATCCAAGGAATGCATGACATAGCATAAACTGTATTAAAGCAGGGGCTGGAAGGGCGCCCCAGCGGTTAGGAGCACATACTGTTCCCGCAGAGGACCAGAGGTCGGTTTCGTATACTGAGCAGCCCACAACCACCTGTAACTCCAGCTCTGACCGGATGGCCTCTCCTGGCCACCACTGTCACCCACACACAGACAGACAGACACACACACACCCACACACAGACTGAAAGTAATTTTTTTTTAAACTTACAATATTATCAGAATCACTTTTAACTCAGTTGCCACTTTGTTCATGAGCACCCGTACGCACGCATGCTCACATGTGCACACGCATAAAAGTAAAGGTAGCTTTCTGTGCCCTGGGAGTGCTCAGTAGGAGGTGGCCTGAGAGCGGACTTCAATGACCAAGTGCATGAACAGCGCCCAGCCTCTTTCTCCAGTTGCCGTGCTGTTAACCATGGGTTCATGACGTCATAGCCATGGCAGCTATGGGACATATGTGGCATGTGGGCTCAGGAACCTAGATCTCTAGTCACCAAAGCTCACCCAGCTGCAGCAGCCACTGCGCCTGAATTGCCTGCAGCAAAGACCGAAACAGAGACACAGCGCCGCTCCCAGGCGGTCAGTCGGCTTCCTGGTGGCTGCTTGCTTACATTAAACCACCCACCGAAGAAAGGGTAGAGCTGTTTCCTTAGCTGTGTCCTTATTACAGTACGGTCTCCCCGTATGACATCTCTGCTAAATCCAGTGGCCCTTGGTCCGTGCCTTGTAATCCCCACACTTGGGAGACTTACTGCCCCAAGCTGAAGGGCAGCTTGGACTACATTTATTTGTTGATTTTAAATATTTATTTATTAATTATTATGTATACAATGCTCTGCCTGCATGTACATCTGTAGGCCAGAAGAGGGCATCAGATCACATCATAGATGGTTGTGAGGCACCATGTGGTTGCTGGGAATTGAACTCATAACCTCTGGAAGATCAGTCAATGCTCTTAACCGCTGAGCCGTCTCTCCAGCCCATATTTGTTGATTTTAAAATAAGTTAGTTACCCAAGAGCATGAATATCTGACGCCTTGCAGAGAGCCTGGGTCCTTCACAGCAACTAACCACAGCCAGTACAATCCAAGGTAAGTGCAAGGAGTTCTGCTGAGGACCCATGAGGAGTCACAGAGTCGGGAAGCAGGATTAGGTGGGTGCTCCTCTGCCAAGAGCCAAGCAGCCTGAGGATGCCAGAAGGCCCAGCATCCGTGACCCTGTTGCTCCTGTGGTAACTCCCGATTTCTCTTACTCCTGGCTCCATGGGTCTCTGATCCAGCCACATGGAGAACATGACCCACTCGGTGCCAACTCCAAACCTCCAGGGATAAAATCCAGTTTGGCCCAGTGGAAGTCATAGCCCAGGACGCATGCCTCCAGGGGACCCAGATGGGAACACAGGACAGAACACAGGTGAGGGGCCTCTGTGAGCAGGGCAGCCATCCCGAAAGGCACCTACACTGAATGTCGCAGCAAGGAGCAGCCACTGTGGTCCTTGTGAGCAAACAGGGGACGCCTTCGGGTCCCCCTGCTTTTCACTCTCTCTCTCTGGATGCCAAGGGGCGTAAATGTCCCCACACAAAGGCGTAAGCACACAACAAGATCGTTGCTCTATTAATAATTTAAATATTGCTGGGAAGACCCTGCTTCGTGAGAGCACAGATGGGACAGCCTGTCGCGCTCTTTCTTTCAATCTCTACTTTTTTGGGGTGTTTAGGCCTCAACCTCCCTTCCAACCTCCCAACTCCATGTAAGAGAAAGAAGGTCAGTGGGGAGAGGGGGCCCCTTTATTTCTCCCGGCTGTTTATGGTCAATTAGGTTCTTTGGGAGCATACCTGTCTCCATCCGGCAGTCTCTTCCAAGCTGCTGCTCCCAGAAGTGTTTCTCTCCATCTGTCCATTCCAAACCTCAACACTGTCCATCTCTGGTCTCTTCAAACTGCTACACACCCCAGGTCACACGCCAACAACATGCTCTCTCTGTGCTCTTATCTACATCCTCAGAGCCCCTAGGCCACGCCCCTCTCCGTGCTGCTTGAGGAAGGTCATTACTAGCTGGCAAAAGCCACGTCCTTCAGGAGACAACAAGTGTGGACAAGCTAAAGCTCAAACTAAAACCCCACACCTGGGATTAGAACAAAAACGTATTTACATAACACAACCAAAACCTCCCTTACAGCAGCCTCAAAGAAGCAGGCAGTATCTGAGGCCACAGCCCCGGGTCTGCACCGTCACTGGCCAGATCTTCCGTCACTCTGTGTACAGACACTGCATATCCACGCATCATATTTGCATGTGACATGCATATCAAAATCTAGAGCTGAGCCTCTGCAGCCAGAAAGCCAAGAGCTCAGAGGACAAAATGTAAAACTCTTTTTTTCCAAGACTGTGAATTTCGAAAGTCACATCTGAGAATACAGGGCCCTCTTGGGAACTGACTAGGTAACAAATCACGCTGCTGAGCGCTTCCTACAGGCCAGGTACTGCCCTACCTGGACTAAGATTGCTCTTTTTCGGTTTGGTTTGGTTTGGGGTTTTTTTTTGTTTTGTTTTTGTTTTTTCGAAACAGGGTCTCTCTATGTACCCTTGGCTGTCCTGAACTCCCTTTGTAGAGCAGGCTGGCCTCGAACTCACAGAGACCCACTTGCCTCTGCCTCCCAAGTGCTAGGATTAAAGGCGTGCGCCACCACCACCCGTCAGCCGTTTACATGGCTGCAGTGGGGGGGAGACGATAAGATGAGCGGGTGGTGAGTGGCACCCCTGGCAGGTGATGAGTTCACGTTCCTCCTGGGGTCTAAACTCGCTGAGAAGTCTTTTCCCTCTTCGTCCAGCTGAAGCCTGCAGGAACGTGCTAGCTAAATTGGGATTGTGATCGGAGGCAAATGGGGCCCTCGAAGGTCCTGTGCATTCTCAGAGGGGCAAAGACAGATATCCCAAGGCGTCCCCAGCTCACTGCAGGGCTAGTGCAAGAAAGGTCCTCTCAGAGAAGTTTAATCATCTGAAGGAGATCTTTCCTTCTTAAAATAAAATCAAATAAGCTTGGATGAATTAAAGAAAGGTAATCCGTCTCCCACCCAGGAAACTGCACAAACAGCGTAAGGACTCACATCTGGCCACGGGTGGGAGGAGAAAGAGGCACCCCACTGGGAACAGCATCAGATGACAGCCACGCCACAGACATCGTGGCAGCTTAGGCTAACACATGCCTGGAGCAGCCACCCTGTCCTGCTGTCAGAACCCTGTCTTAGGAAGACCAGCATGCGGAATTAGAGGCTGCCGAGTCACAGAGATTTCCCAGAAACCCACATCTCTCACACTTCTGGGTGACTGGCTCTGCCAGAGACTTCCATTTGGAACCCAATGGCTCAGTTTACCACAGTGGTGTTGTTTGGTTGTTGGGTTGTTGGAGGGTGTCTTGCTTGTGAAAGATTCTCAGATATGTCGCTGGAACAAAGTGAGGCAGGAGAGCGCAAGTGCAGGTCAGAGGTTCGTCCCCACCACAAATGTCCGAGGCCTTGGGCTCCGCACCCCCCCGGTCATCTGGACATCAAGGGCTTAAGCTGCAGCCTGAAGCTGTGACAGATGGACATGCTCAGCCTGGTCCCCATCACCTGAGCCACCTCACCCGATGGTATCTTTTGACATCCTGGGGCTCGGGGAAGAATTCCTTTCTAAAGTGACCCATCTAAGCAAGGCTGCAAAGTCTGACAAGGCCTGGGCTCCATCTCTGGTGCCACATAAACCAGGCACAGTGACGCACGCACCCGTAGGAGTGTGAAGGCAGGAGGTCGGTTTAAAGGCATCTTAAGCTACAAAGGTCTGAGGCCAGCCTAGGCTACGAGAAACACTGTCTCAAAAAAGAAAAAAAGAAAAGAAAGAAAGAAAAGTTCAGTGAGGGTTGTCAGCATTCCCCTCGTGTTTGGGAACCTTTCCCAGGAGGCCTGGTGAGGCTCATGTGGTTTTCTGAAGCTTGTGGAGATGTTGGAGTCAGTTGCGGCACTTCCCTGGGTTGGATCACAGCACACATCAGTGTCTGGAAACAAGCTCCTGGTCCTCAGCTCTTTGGGAGATACAGAGAGAGACACACACAAAATAACTGTTGGGGCTAAAGAGATGCTCAGGGCTTAAGAGCACAGGCTACTCTTCCAGAGGACCTGGAGTAGGTCTCCATCACACACACACACACACACACACACACACACACACACACACACACATGGCAGCTGACAACTGCCTGTAAGTCCAGTTCCAGGCTCCCCAGTCTCATTTCTGGCTTCCAAGGGCACTATTTGTACATGGTGCACAGACTTACACGCAGGCAAAACACTCATACATATGAAATAAAAATAAATAACTAAGTAAGTAAATAAATAAATGAAATAAATAAATAAAACATTTGTTTTTGAGTGTGGTGAGTTCCGGAGTCTGTAAACGGTAAATCTGTACTGGGCTGGAGTGGCTGCTGCAGACAACTTCTGAGAGAAGAGGAGAAAGAGATGAATTACAAAAGGCACACAAAGCCGGGCGTGGTGGCGCACGCCTTTGATCCCAGCACTCAGGAGGCAGAGGCAGGTGGATCACTGTGAGTTCGAGGCCAGCCTGGTCTACAAAGCGAGTCCAGGACAGCCAAGGCTACACAGAGAGACTGTCTTGAAACCTGAGAAATGGAAATGGCTGGACCAATAAAGACTGGGAAGTGGACTTAGTTCTCATTTGTCTTCTGAGTTAGACAAGGTTATCCAACAACAATCACTTTAAATGTTTTTTTGCTTTCTCACATTTTGCCATAATCATCAAAAAACTAAACCCCTTCAAGACTTCCCCCATCTGTATTTAAGGGGATCGCTTTGGAGTTTTCAAAGCTGTATCTCACCCTATGAGCCCAGGCTGACTTCGATCTCATTATGTACCCCAAGGTGGACTTGAACTCAAAGCAATTCTGCCAATTTGTGCTTTGAAGACTTTTGCCTTTTCTTCTTTTCTACATGCAGTGGTGGGATTGTGTGTGTGTATGTGTGTGTGTGTGTGTGTGTGTGTGTGTGTGTAAATTTTTTTACATTTATGTATTCGTAGGGGAGGGTCTGCCTGCTACAGCACTAATGTGGAGGAGAGGCAAATTCGCCAGATGGAACTCAGGGCATCAGACTCAGCAGCAACTGACTTTGCCTGCTAAGACATTTCACAGCCCCTTCTATTTTATATAAGATTCCTTAAACATTTAATGTTTAAATGCACATAATAATAGCATTATCACACGACAATAACATGCAGGCAGCTTTTGTTTTGTTTCGTTTTTAAGTTTTTCTGTGTACCCCTAACTCTCCTGGAACTGGCTCTATAAGCCAGGCTCAACTCAGAGGTCCCCCTCTGCCTCCCAAATGCTGGGATTAAATTCTGCACCACAGCGCCCGGCCCTAGGAGGTGAAGGGAGAGAGTGGGAGGAAACCGGAACCAACCCTCTACTAGTTCACACGCTCAGTGAAGGAGGTTTTTGGGGGGTGGTTGGGTGGTCTTGAACCCACAGAAGTCCATCTGCTTGTGCTCCCATGAATTAGACCTAAGAAAATGAGCCGCTGCATCTAGATATTATTTTGAAAATTCAAATAAAGGCAGAAAAGAGCAGACTAAAACATAAAGGGATGCCCCAAAACCCATCCTGAAGGATGCTGTTTTCTCTATAGGCTTTTTTCCTTAACATTAAAAATACATGAATTAACAAATATAAATAAATTCTTTTGCATATATAGAAATACTTTTTAAGATGGCTAAAAAGGACAGAGTTTCTCAGAAGTAGCCACAAGGAGGCAGAAGTTGACTAAAAATCCTGCCTCAGGCAAGTGTCCTTGGTGAGGCTTCCTTGCAAGGCTTGCTGGGAGATCAGGACTCCTGGGTCCTGTCTGCTGTACAGCACCTGGCCTCCAGACCTTTGAATGCCCTGCTGGGCCACTCTCAGCCTGTGCTCTCAGCACCAGCTTTCTCACCGTGTCACAAACAAAGGAGACCCCTGCGAGAGGCCTAGCTCTCCCCGCAGAGCACTGAGGTGGGGTGGAGATTGGGGAATCCCTGCTCCAGGAAAGGGGAGCCATCCACCTTCTGCACCAGGGGGAAGACCATTCCCTCTGTAGCCCTGGCTGTCCTGGAGCTCGCTATGTAGACCAGGCTGGCCAGCAGGTCACCAGCATCCTCCTGTCTCATTTTCCCCCATGCTGGGAGGACAGATGCTCATTGCTGTGAGCTGTTGCTGGGGTGCTAGAGATGGAAGGCAGGCTGCCATACTTGTACGCCGAGCACTTTGTCAACGGGGCTCTCTCCCTCAGGCCCCTGAGAAACTATTTTAACAGAAGCCCAGAAACCTACAAAAGTAGAAATGCAACCTTGATATCTGATTAAGTAGCAATTACGTCCATTTAAAGATCAGATCACTACCTAGACTGAAAAGCGTTTGAACACTGGTAATGTGAGAAAATTGAGGGCTCAGCCTTTGAGAGTGCTTGTTAGTCTCCTGCAGGAAGGGAGTCTGGCCCCCAGTTCCCACAGGAAGTCCTCACCTGTAACTCCAGCTGCAGGAGATCCGGCACCCTCCTCCCGGCACCAGCTGTCGAGTGCACTGATACACAGATGCGCGCGCACACAGAACGTCTTTGAAGTGAGAAAGTCTCAAATAGTAAGTTTCTGGCATTTTTAGATATGAGTATCAGGCTCACTGTAGGCAACAGACCAAGCTGAATATTGCTTTTATGTTAATGCCAGTATGAGATTTAGAAACAAATACACAGGGCTCTCATGGCCGTTGCCAAGAATTCAAGCCTCAGTTAATGTGTCAGCGGCAAACGCAGCCCAGGAGCTTCCTGGGGATCTCCTTCTTCATTCACTAACTAAAGATTATTTATTATCAGAAAGGCATGGCGACTCACACCTGTCATCCCAGTGTTCAGAAGACTGAGGCAGGAGGATTGCTGCAAGCTGAACCCAGGTAAAGCCTGAGACCCCATTTAAATCAAAATCAAACAATGCAGACTACTTGGGGCCGGAGAGATGGCTTGGAGGTCAAGAGCACTAGCTGTTCTTGCCAAGGATCCGGGTTCAGTTCTCAGCTCCCCATGAAGGCTCACAGCCATCCCTAAATCCAGTTCTGGCGGGTCCAATGTCCTCTTCTGACTATTTGGGCACCAGACATGCTTGTGGAAAAACACATACATGCATGCAAAAAAAAGCACATGAAATAAAATCATTTTAAACACTGTTATAACATTACTTGTTTTATGACAAAGTCACAACACTTATACCTTCTTTAAAATTTTAAGTCATGCCAGGTGTGGTAGTGCACACCTTTAATCCCAGCACTCAGGAGGCAGAGGCAGGTGGATCGATGTGCATTCCTGGCCAGCCTGGTCTACAGAGTGAGTCCAGGACAGCCAAGGCTACACAGAGAAGCCCTGTCTGGAAAAACAAAACAAAACAAAAATAAAAGTAGTCAAATAGGGTTTTTTTTAATGTGCATTTGTATGTGCAATGGTGTACACGAGGAGGTCAGAGGACAACGTGTAAGAATCAGGTTATTTCTTTCATCACATGAGACCTAGAGATAGAGCTCAGGTCATCAGGCTTGGTGACAAGTGCCTTTACTGCATGGACAATCTCATGGGCCTTTGTTGGATTTATTGCTTTTTGAGATAGGATCTTGCTATGTAGCTCTGGCTGGCCCAGTATGTGCTATGTAGCCCAGGATGGACCCAATTTATGGCAGTCCTCCTTCTTCAGGCTCCCAGCTGCTGAGACGATAGACGGAAGTTATGCCCTGGTTGTTTTACCTCAGTGTATCAAAGCAAAGTGCTTTAGGGAAAGGTGGGGAGCTTCAGCTGAGAACTCGGGGGTCTCTGGCACCTCATAGTTCCTGGTCCATGACACTCCATGCCAGCTCTCCAGCCTGGTGGAGAGGTGCAGGGGACCCTTTCAGCTACAGGCTGTTTCTGGAGCCGGCTGCCTAATCTCCATGTCTGTGTGCACAGAGCCGCAGGAGGCCATGCTGACTGTGTGAGCCTGTTCTCCATGTGTGTGCACAGAGCCGCAGGAGGCCATGCTGACTGTGTGAGCCTGTTCTCCATGTGTGTATGCACAGAGCCGCAGGAGGCCATGCTGGCTGTGTGAGCCTGTTCTCCATGTGTGTGCACAGAGCCGCAGGGGGACATGCTGGCTGTGTGAGCCTGTTCTCCATGTGTGTGTGCACAGAGCCACAGGAGGCCATGCCGGCTGTGTGAGCCTTGCTCTTCACCCAGATCCTGGGGTTGCAGGTTCTGGAATCTGCCCAAGGAAGTTCAATTCCCTTCCCGTGTGAACAGCCAGCATTCTCTACTGGAAAGGCTGGTATGGATGGTTTGTGCTGTGTTCTGGGAAGCAGGACTGTGCTCTGACTGCCGAGAACGGCCCTTCCATGGCAACAGCCTCCTGTCTTGCCAAAGGACATTTATGTATGCATGAGCACTTTTTTTTTTTACAGACTTTTTTCTCCCCTGAGACAGGGTTTCTCTGTGTAGCCTTGGCTGTCCTGCACTCACTCTGTAGACCAGGCTGGCCTCAAACTCACAGAGATCCGCCTGCCTCTGCCTCCCCGAGTGCTGGGGGTTAAAGGCGTGAGCCACTGCACTGCACTTATTTTTGGCTACTTTTAAAACGGAGATTGCTCATAGGAAAGTTCTTTGTGATTATAATAGAGCAAAGTAGAACTAAGTCAAAATAAAAGGGGGGTGTGAGTATGGTACATGTGTGTTTCGGTGTGTGTATGTGGGTATGGTGCATGTATGGATGTAGTGTGTGTGTGTGTGTGTGTGTGTGTCGGTTTTTGAGCCAGAGTTTCTTACTTAACTCACCACTCGCTACATGGCTAGATTGGCTGGCAAGGGAACCACTTATCACGTACTTCCCCTCAGAGCTAGAACACAGACACTTGGGATCCAAACTCATAATTCTTGTGTTTGTATGGCAAGAAATTTACTTGCAAAACTATCTCCCATTCATAAGTCAAACTTTGATCTTTCCAAGAAAAATGAACAATAAATTGATAATTTTAAGTTAATATAAGTCTGCTGTTTTAATTGAAAATTCCAGCTCGTTCTATTTTACCAATAAAGACGCAGGAGCCAGATGCTGTGGTGAAAACCTGCTAGCTCAGCCCAGCTGACCTTCCTACTCAGCTCCTGTTCCAGTGGAGAAGGCTCAAAATGCTCACTAGCTCAGCTGACAGCCCAAGAGGAAAAGGCCAAAAAATCCAAGGCCAAAGGCTTGCTAGCTTAAGGCCCCAAAAGCCAAAGGCCAAAGAGCCGAGGAGCCCAAGAGCTAGAGAGCAAAGAGCTGAGAGCTTAAAAGCACAAGCTAAAATCCCAAACGCCCAAGAGCTATTAAATAAAAAAACAAATAAATAAAACTTTCTACTTCTACATGCTGTCTTAAATACCCTCAACTCAAGTCCCTCCCTACTCTTTAACCCTTATCAGCTGGCTTCTTGCTCCGCCTCTTGACCTATTAAATCCTGTGTACTGACAGCTCTTGGAGTAAAGATGTGTGTTAGGGCTCAATTAAGCCAAACAAAAGAGGTTTTTACAGTTCACAATCTCAGGGATCACAATGGGATCAAATAATCTGCAATGTAAGTCTTACCTGTAGCAAAGTATCCCTCTCTCACACACACACACACACACATACACACACACACACACACACACACACACACACACACACACACACATACACACACACACACATACACACACACACATACACACACACACACATACACACACATACACACACATACACACACACACACATACACACACACACATACACACACACACATACACACACACACACACACACATACACACACACACACACACACAGAGTCTTGACTGACACCTAGATGCCTGGCCCTGAAGTCACAATCATGCCTTGCCATTATGAACTGAGGTTACAAACTCATGCACCATGTTTGACTTCACATACCCTTAAATACAACAAAAAAAGGTAAGGCCCAGAAAAGTGTGTGTTAAAGTATGAAAACCGGGCAGAAAATTCAAGTTTTTAAAACAAATGTATTAATTTGGAGGGAAATGCATAGGATAGCACCCTTTCTTCCAAAGGGGCCGGGGACTTGAAAGCAGCTCACTTAGGGCCTTGTGGCATGTGGTGCAGGGACAGAGAAATTCCCCATGGTACTGCAACGCTTGACCATGGTACTGCAATGCTTGCCCATTGTACTGCAATGCTTGACCGTGGTGCTGCAATGCTTGCCCATGGTGCTGCAATGCTTGACCGTGGTGCTGCAATGCTTGACCGTGGTACTGCAATGCTTGACCGTGGTACTGCAATGCTTGACCGTGGTACTGCAATGCTTGACCATGGTGCTGCAATGCTTGACCATGGTGCTGCAATGCTTGACCGTGGTGCTGCAATGCTTGACCGTGGTGCTGCAATGCTTGACCGTGGTGCTGCAATGCTTGACCGTGGTGCTGCAATGCTTGACCATGGTACTGCAGTACTTGCCCATGGCACTGAAACGCTTGCCCGTGGTGCTGCAATGCTTGACCAAGACGGCAAGGACCCTGCAGCTATGAAGAAGCGGGTCCCTATTATAGGAAAGAGATCCCAACATTGACAACACGAGCGCCTATGTGCAAAGAAATGATTGCTCAAATTACGTGAGGAGGTCAAAGACCAGCTTGGCAACTGGAACAAAGAAAATCTGGCATCAAAACCTTTTTGGCCTTCTTTCCTAAAGTAAATTTGGAGCTAATAAGCTTTCAAGACTTTTCCGGGGTTTTTTTGGTTTTTTTTTTTTTTTTTTTTTTTTTTTTTTTTTTTTTTTACAGTGATGAGACAAAGGAGCAACTTAAGATAAAAACCAGATGTGAGAGTTTGCTGGTCACTTGCCCTGTGCTTCATAATTACAGCCACGACACAGCATCCAGGGAGCAGGGGGGAGGGGGAGGAGGGACTGTGGCGCGGTGTTGGTATGCCAGCCTCAAATACAAGCACAGCTGGACCCTCCCTGAGTCCAGCGATTCACCTAACGCTAAGCATCCCTGACTTGCCAATGCTTTGGGCTGCTCTAGCAACATGTTAGAAGACAATTCTGTAAAGACTTTATTTTTAATCACAGGGCCACACACATTCCATCAGGCCTTTGACATTACTACTAGGCCTACCCACATGGGTCCCACTGTCCTCTCCCTGCCAGGCCAGGCCTGTTGCTCAGGAACCGACTTCCGTGTGCCCTCCTATAACTGTACCACCAGGAGGACATGCAGGGCACATGCGTGGTCCTTCAGGACCTCTGTCTAAGTACATGAGAACCTTGAACTCATGTTAGCCATTGGTTGGTGAATAAAACATTTAAAGCTACACAGCAACTAGCAAATCAGAAAGAACAGACTTTGTACCCCAAGAGCCCAGCCAGAGGCTTACATAGTCAAGACCCCAAACAAAGAGGCAGTTGTGGAGGGGGAAGTCAGAAGGACAGAATTGGAAATAAAGGTATATTTGAGTGAAATTACACGTTCTGTCGCTTTTTCCTTATTCAAAAAAGTTAACCACTGTGGTGATTAAAGACACTTGCAGACAGCTCTGTCTGAATCGTTTGTCCCTTCAGGTTTGTTGCGGAGGGTTGCTTGTTGCTGTTTATTTGTTTTGGACAAGGTTTTACTATAGAAGGTCTAGCCTAGAACTAGCTAGCTATGCAGACCAGGCTGGCCTTTTACATTTTTCTTTTAGTTCTTTATTATTACCTATACAGTGTTCTGCCCTGCATGTAAAACTGCAGGCCAGAAGAGGGCACCAGATGTCATTATAGACGGTTGTGAGCCACCATGTGGTTGCCGGGAATTGAACTCAGGACCTCTGGAAGAGCAGACAGTGCTCTTAACCTCTGAGCCATCTCTCCAGCCCCCACAAGCTGGCCTTTCAAATTCAGAGATCTTCCTGCTTCTGCCTCCCATACACTAGGACTAGAAGTGTGAATTGCCACATACAGCTACCTCTGGGTTTTTGTTTTGTTTTGTTTCAAACCATTTTGTATATTTTATTGAATTAACCACCTTGACCACAATGCAACTTTCAATCACCTTCACACAAGCACTGCCTTCTAAGGCAGGACTCCAGAACCTTCTTCAGTCAGAGACCTCCTTATCCAACCCACAGTTCCCTGAACTTCTACTTTTTTCTTTTAATACCTCCAGGTTTTTATGCAAACAGTTCTTCCTTTTCAGAACTAGCTGGAAGATGGGGTGGGGGAGTGCAGTGGAGACAGTTCTATTGGTAAAGTCCTTGCTATGAGAGATGTGGGCCTGAGCCCACCAGCACCCTGTAAAACAAAAAGTCAATCTTGCTGGTCATGCTGGGAATCCCACTGGAACAGCAGACAGGAGGGTCTCTGTCTTCTAGGCAACCTGGCCTACCTGGTCAGCCCCAGGCAAGTGAAGAATCCTATCTCAAAAAGACAAGGGCCTAAACCAGAGGCGGGCGTACTGTCTAATCTCAGCACCCCGGGGTCTCTCTTGAGCTCCAGGCCATCCAGGTCTACATAGCCAGTTTCAGGACAGCCAGGGCTACATAGTAACCCTGTCTCAAATAAGAAACAAGGAAACAAAACAAGAAACAAAGGCCAGAGGAGCCACCCCTGGCCTATGCACACCCATTTGTACCTACACACACGAACACATACGTGCTTACACATACTAAACGGCCAGGAGCTGGATGTGGTGGTGCATGCCTGTACTCCCAGCACTCAAAAGGCTGAGGCAAATGCATTCTAAGTGACTAGGCCTAAGAAAAGATCACACACACACACACACACACACACACACACACACACACACACACACACACACAAGGCCTCAACATGCTTCTGCAGTATAAAATACACACAAGCATTGGGCTTGCATGTCATGGAGTCATTGAGTGTGGCGCCCGCGCCACCGCGGTACCGAGTCGAGGGCGAGGGACTGTGGATTTAACTCATGCACACGCACGCGCGCACACACACACACACACACACACACACACACACACTAACACAGCGGGTCCTTCGTGCTAAGAGAGCAGCAGCTGCAGCAGCAGCCACGGCAGCAATTTATTATTCTCGTTCCCTTCAGAGTTCCAAAGAGCCTTCTTATGGGCAGCAAAACAGGAATCCTCCTCCCAGGTGAAATCCCTCAAGAGGTGATCGCACACAGGAGGAAAAGTCTCGAGGAAGGGAGGGGTGCGTTCTCAGAGCAGTAAACATGACTAGCTAACCAAGATAAACACAGACATGGAAGCTGCTAGAAACAGGACATGAAACAGCAAGACAGGCAGGCAGCCCAGTCGGGCCTGGTTCCTGCAGTTGAGAATGTTTTTTTGTACGTCAATGTCCCCTCAGGATTCTCTCTAGCATTTCAAATTCAGCAGGTCTGCCAAAGTTAAGCTGAGTCACATTAACTGTCAGCCACTCTCATAACCATCTTTGGGGGTCAGCATTCTATGCTTTCTTCCTGTGGACTTGCTAAACTTCATGGAGCACAGACCAGGCACTGTCTGTCATCCACGAGGCTAGCGTCTACCTCACCCACACCACAACTCTCTGGCCCACTCTTTGGTGTTTCCATTCATTCTCAGAAGTCACAGTCAGGACTGGCTGGTTTGGACAAGCGCTCAGGAATGCCTCACACGGAACTTCGTCTCCAAGTAGCTATGTTCCTAGAAGCCTAGTCTGCAGGCCTGCCTCTTCACAGACTCTGGCTGTGGGAACACAGGATTGCACCACAGCTGGAGCCCAGGTGCTAGAACCCTGAAGGGTGAGGAAGCAGCCCTTGCTCCCTGGCAGTGGATCTGGCAAGCCAGCTGCCCTTCCCCAGTGGCTTCTAGTGATCCTTATTTTTGGTTAAAACAAACCCAAGCAGCTCTACCTAGGTGAGACTGAAACAGTGCAAACCTTGAGTGGCCCATTTTGTTGAGGTTTTTCATATGCAACGCAAGTAATGGAAGCGGACAGGGACTCCTGGCTTTAAGAACAGAAAAGCAGTGGGGTGAGGTGGCGTAGGCCTATAATCCCAGGCAGAGATGGGCAGATCTCTGTGGGTTTGAGGCTAGCAGGTTCAGGACAGCCAAAGGTACACAGAGAAACCCTGTCTCAAAAGGAAGGAAGGAGGGAAGGAAGGAAGGAAGGAAAGAAGGAAGGAAAAAATAGAACAGAAGAGAAAGGGTTGGAGGAGGTGGTGCACAGCTTTAATCCCAGCACTGCTGAGGCAAAGGCAGGCAGATCTCTGAGTTCAAGGCCAGCCTGGCCTACAGATTGAATTCAAGGACAGCCAGGGATACACACAGAAAATCCCTGTCTCATAAAACAAAACAAAGCCAGGCATGGTGGTGCACACCTGTAATCCCAGCACTCGGGAAGCAGAGGCAGGTGGATCTCTGTGAGTTTGAGGCCAACCTGGTCTACAAAGTGAGTCCAGGACAGCCAAGCCACGGCTACTAAGAGAAACCCTGTTTCAAAAAAAGAAAGAAAGAAAGAAAGAAAGAAAGAAAGAAAGAAAGAAAGAAAGAAAAAAAGCGCTCCATTTCAACGTGCAGACGAGCTAGCACTTCCTAAGGCTTGTGAGCAGGCAAGGAGCCAAAAAGGAACAACACACTGCATTACATCTGTAAACAGAAGCTCGTGGGCAGGCATCACACCATCTCATTTTTCAGAGATGTGACAGTGACCTCTTGGAAAGAGGGACTTGGAGAAGAAAGAACGCTGTTTTCACTGTGGCTCTTCTACAGTGTTTTCTGTGCTGCCAGTGGGGCCTCTAGCGTTGTATTGTCGGATGGGTGACCAAGGGGTGTTAGTCCCATTTTTTCCTTTCTCCCTTTTCATTCATGCACATTTAAAACCCACTTGTGTGTCTGTGATCCACGCAGGTTATTGTTTTCTGCCTGACCTCTCTGCAGAGATGGCTGATGAAGTCAGGGAGGATTCCAGATGCATCCAGGCACCAGAGCAGCACATACAGCCCTGCCTGCCCTGCAGCTGACAATCAGGTCAGGACCAACACACAGCCCACAGCGCACAGCACACAAGGCACGGCACACAGCACAACACACAGTGCACAGCACAGTGCACAGCGTCCAGCACACAGCACAGCACAGACACCCAGTGCACTGTGCACAACACACAGCACAGTGCCCAGCACACAGCACACAGTGCAGAGCACACAGCACAGAGCACACAGTACAACACTCAGTGCACTGTGCACAGCACCCAGTGCACTGTGCACAGCACCCAGCACAGCACATAGCACCCATTCAGTCTACCACCATGGAGTCAGCACCTCCCAGTCCCCACTGCTCAGATCTCAAAGTGGCTGCAGGTTGGAGGCCAAGCAAACCACAAGGATTCATATGGTGATGTCAAATGCGTGCACGCACACGCGCACACACACACACACACACACGCGCACACACACACGCACACGCGCGCACACACACGCACACACACGCACACGCGCGCGCACACACGCACACACACACACACGCACACGCGCGCACACACACACGCGCACAAACACACACACACGCACACACACCTTGTTTTTGAGACAGGATCTCTCACCAATCTTGAAGCCTGTCATTTACACTAGACAGGCTAGCCAGTGAGCTCCTCGGATCTGACTGTCTTCACACCCCAGCACCGTACTCGCCCAGCTTTTCATGTGGGTGCTGGGGACATAAGCTCAGGTCCTCATGCGAGCCCAACGAACATTTTACCCACAGAGTCATCTCTCCAGCTCTAAGACAAGACTCTTGTCTCAAAAAGACAAACCCATACTTGGCATATCCAAACAATATCCGGAATGAGATTTTAGCCAGGTATGACATCTGTAATCCCAGATCTCGGGCTGACCCAGGAGGTTCATAGGTTCAAGGCCAGCCTGAGCTACCTAGCAAGATGGGTAAAACAAGAAAACAAGGTTGGTAGAGTGTTTGCTTAGCATGCTCAACTTGAAGCACTATATAAGCAGAGCATGGTGGCCCAGGGCTGCACTCCCAGCAAAGGGGAAATGTGGGCAGGAGGGTCAGAAGGTCAAGGTGACCCTCAGCTACATAGTGAGTTCCAGGCCAAAGGGGATACCAGAAAAAAGTGCTGAGCATGCCTGATCCTAGCACCTGAGAGGCAGAGGTAGACAGATCACAGAATTCAATGCCAGCCTGGTCAACAGAAACAAGGACCATTAAGTGGGGGGTCTGCCATCCAAGTCCCATGTGGCGAGCTCAGCAGTACCCAGCGAGTATGGGGCACTTCCCATGTCAAGGACCCATGCAGACTCCATGGGTGCCACTTTGGCCCTATCAGAGCATTTCCTCTGTGCCTGGCTGAGTGTCTGACTGAGGGTGTCTGCAAAGGATAGATATGACAGGCTGCTCTGGGGCGGGGAGGGGGCGCATGAGGAAGCTGAGGAAATGCTGGCTCATGGCAGGTGCTTGGTGTGGGGGTGGGGGTGTGGGGCTGAGGTGTGCGGGGGTGTGGGTGGGGGGGTGGGGCTGAGGTGTGTGTGGGGGGGGGTGGGGGTGGAGTGGGGGAGTGGGCCTGAGGTAAGTCCATTCTTGCAATAGGCTCTCAAGCTCCAGAGCACTTCCCAACAAGAGCTCTACAGAGCCACAGCCTCATGTTCCAGGAGCAGAGGGAGGGACCCTGGGCTAAGCCATGGTCACCTGTGGAGGGTGAACACTAGATGGAGTGGCTGGCTAAATGGAGTTGAGGCCAACACTGCACGGAGCATCGGTGTATGCGTTTTCAGACTTGAAATGCCTCTCTTGTATTCTGACATACAACCTAGCTCCAAAGGCAGCACTGAGCACCTGGGGTCTCCTGAACATGGTTTCTGGGTCTGTCTTTCTTCCTTCCTTCCTTCCTTTCTTTCTTTCTTTCTTTTTCTTTCTTTCTTTCTTTCGACAGGGTTTCTCTGTGTAGCTCTGGCTGTCCTGGACTCACTTTGTAGACCAGGCTGGCCTCGAACTCACAGCAATCCGCCTGCCTCTGCCTCCCAAGTGCTGGGATTAAAAGTGTGCGCCAGTACGCCCAGCAAGATTTTTCTTTTTAATAGGACTTTTCAAACTGTTCAATGTAAAGCATTTGGTGTTGTTTCCTCCTAGATGCACGAAAATAAATGCACACCCATAAATAACCACAATGCCACATGCCACCCACAGGATGAGCGGCTTGTTGGGAATCTTTTCAAATCTCTAGTCAATGTTTTTAATCTAGAAAGTTTTAAGCTCTTAATTTTAGATAACAGAAAATTCCACAAAATGCTGGAAGCTGCGGATTACACTTTCCAGGCTGCTGGGGCCGCCTGTCTGTGGATAGCTCAGGAAGCTGTTGTGTGGACCCTGTGTGGAACGCAAGGCTGAAGCACTGTTTGCCACTGTCGGCCACGCCTGAGGGGTCCGTGCTTCAACTCCTATGACCCCGTGACAACGCCATCACCTGATAGTGTGCTGATGAAGATTAAATAACTCACATATGCTAATGTCGTATTCCCCAAATCAGGATGGGGCTGGGTGCTGGCAGAGTCTATAGTCCGAGACACACGCTCTGTTTTCATGTTGGAAAGTCATCACACAGGGAGCCTTTCTCCTCCTGAGCACGTACTGATGCTCGGGCACGTGGGATGCTTAGACTTCCCCTTAGGACTGATGGCCGTGCCAGAGCGCCTCATAGTAACCCCAGGGAAAAGTTGCAGTGTGGTGCCCACAGCTCAGGGAAGAGACACTTGTAAACACTTATCTGGGAAACAATGATTTAAAAGGTGGGATCTGGCTCAGAAGTGTTCCAGAAGAAATCAATTCCATTTTTCAGTAGATAACAAAAACATTCATGTCACCCAGCTATTGTACTCTCAGTGACTGATGCCAAGAAAACAAACTCGGATGCAGTTCTGAGAACCTTTGTGTCAGTGTTGTTTGTAATGATACAGATTTTTTATTAATTAGCTTTTGTTTGTTCTAGACAAGATCTCATTCCATAGCTTGGCCTGGCATCACCCCCACAGCAATCCTCCTGCTTCTGCCCCCTATGTGCAGGGATTAAAGGCAGGAGCCACAACACCCAACTAGCAAACACCGTTAAACCGTGAACTGTAGTCGATCCATCTGGGATACATTGTAGCTGTGAAACAGCAACTGTATAAACACAGCGACTAACATGCAAGTCAACCTGCCTAGGTAGGACTCTGTTCTGATGTGCTCCTCCATGAAAAAAGGCAAAAATTAGTACAAAATCCTAACTCTTTTAAAATTTAACAGTACCTACCTAACCGGGCACAGTGGCATATATACCCGTAATCCCAACACTCAGGGGAGGCAGACGCAGAAGGATTGATGTGAGTTCGAGGACAGCCTGGTCTATAAAGTGAGTCCAGGACAGCCAAAGCTACACAGAGAAACCCTGTCTCGAAAAACCAATAAAGAAATAAAGAAATTGCAGTGACTGTACTGTGTGCACAACTGTCCACATGTATAGATATTTTACACTTTATCTAGAATATGCAAATACAGACAAAACATGTCTGTGTCAGGGTGAAGGACAGTCTAACCAGAAAACTGCTGAGGTGGCAGACTTCTGGTGGATTAGAGCAGGCTCCAGAGCCGTCAAGAAGAACAGGGGTAACAGAGACAGA
Organism: Acomys russatus; assembly: GCF_903995435.1. Lineage (NCBI taxonomy): Eukaryota > Metazoa > Chordata > Mammalia > Rodentia > Muridae > Acomys > Acomys russatus. The sequence goes on along the minus strand of NC_067162.1, from coordinate 49,479,427 downwards.
AAGAGGAAGAACAGTCCTCAGAACAAGCTCTGCCGATCATCGCGACGGCTTTTCTCTTTATGGCACGTCTGTGTTTGTATGCATGTGTGTGTGTGTGTGTGTGGTATAGGTACGTGTAAACGTGCGTGTGTGTGTGTATCTGTGTCTATGAACATGTGCAAATATGTATCTGCATGTTTGTTTTATGTATTTGTGTGTATGTGCATGTGCATACAAACGTGTGTCTGCCTCTGTATTTGCATGTGCACGTGTGCATCTGTTTTCAAAATCTCCATGTCCTTGCTAACTTTCATCTATGAGGCTGATTTCCTTACACGTCTTGAGTGGACAGCCTGCTTCTGTGTGGCTGCTTGTTCGTATCCTCTCTAAAGCCACTGACCTTTTTCCAAGTAGGCTTTTCATTTCTTTGGCAGTCAGCTAGGAACCAAGCACTGTCTGCTCAACAGGGTGCAGCAGACAGTGGGCATGAGGGCAGCAGGCGAGCTGTTTCCTGCATGTGATCACCCCAACATGAAGTTGGGAGCACAAAGAACGGGCTGACGCTAAGCACTGACGAGAGCCCATTTTCTCACACCCACATGAACATGGAATCTTGGCCCACTTGGTACCGGGGACACCAAGCCCTGACATCTACATCTTCCTGGTTGTGCTGAAGACTGTGTATTCCTTGTCTGACAAGGGCAGCCCGTCTGTCACATTCACTTAGGAAAACAGAAAGCACTTTGGGTAGCCCGCTCAGGAAAGGCCTTAACACAGGTGCTTCCAAACAGTGGAAGGGCTGGAGCAAAGAAAGGTTGGGAACGCAGCCAGCAAGTGCAGGAAGTCAAGGGGTTACAGGAAGTGCAGGAAACCCAGGTCATGACTTTTGCTGCCTGTAGCCTGAGCAGGTGAGCAGCTCCTGCAAAGCCTCACGTATGCCATCTGCACACGCCAGCCCTTGTTGCTCGTCCGGGGTCTAAGCAGAAGGCACGCCTTTGTTAGACTGCAGGTAAAACACTCAAGGCAAGCAAGTCACACAAGCCCAGTTCCCCAGACTCCACGCTCCTGAGCAGAACCAGAGGGGCTAAAAACCAACTGACAGCCAACAATGCCACACAGTCCACCAATTTGGTCACTGTGTTCACACACAACTTGCTGGAGGGTGGAGCTTCTAAATATATCATGCTTGCACCCGAGGTGGTGCACCTGTCCTTGAAGCAGTGGGGAGTGGGGAAAAGGGGACAAGACAGGGACCCCCTGCTGACAGGCCCATTTCTTCCTATGATGCCTACTCTTCCTTCAAGGCAACAGTTTGCCTTTGACAATCTGTAATTTGAAGTCTAAATGAAAATACAGTACCCTATAGTGATGGGGTAAAGAGGTGAAAAGGGAAACACACATACATACCTAGCCAATTTATAAAATGTACACACTATAAAGGAAGGAGAAAAACACACACCATTGCTAAAACAACTCTTGAGGTGATGATTAGAGCTCACCAGGCCTCCCTCGCCTGCCCCACCGCCACCCACATCGCTGGCTTGCAGCCCCAGCCCCAGCCAGTTCTAAGTGGTGGAAGCCTAGCGCCTCCACCCTACAGGATCCACGCTATTACTATTCATCCAGTTGAAGTGGCTGCTCTTTGGTCATAAACACATGAAAGTATAAGTGGTGTCCCGGAGACGTGTGTGTGTGCGCGCGCGCGTGTGCGTGAGCGTGTTATGCACACATGCATGTGTTACACAAGGCAAGCAGAGACACACCTGCCGGTGTTGTGGATATGAACAAACTTCTTGGACTCCTGTGTTTTCCATGTTCCTTGGACAATCCTTCTGTCATGGCTTCGGTTTTGGTTTGTGGGTTTTCTAAACTTGGGCTCTGCACTGCTAAGCAATAGCTCCACCACTCAACGATCCCCTCAGCCCCAGCATATGTAATTAACCCTCACTTCCATGGATGTGCCTGTTAGTTGTGTGTGCATATGTGCAGGCCAGCAAAGGGAGTCAGATCCCTGGAACAGGAGTTACAGACGTGAGCCGCCATGTGGGTGCTGGGAACTGAGCCCTGGTCCTCTGCAGGCGCAGCCAGTCCTAGCTGCTGAGCGGCATCTCAGCTCTCCCTTAGCCCCAGCATCATGGTTTTAAAAGCAACACAGACAATATGAAGGATGCAATCTTTTTCAAAGACTGCTGAGAAAAGCACTGCACACCTACATGTGAAGGTGACAGAGTTGTGCCTCACTCCACAGGGTGTGCTTGGACAAGTGCCATCTTTCAGTGTTCCTGCTTATAAACCTAGATGACAGCAGTGGGTGGCAATTTTATGGGATCCTGTGCATGCATTTGTCCCTGACGGACACATTATGACGGTCACTGAACTGCAAATGCATTTGTCCTAATCTCCAAATTAAAAACAGTAATTCCAGCCAGGCGTGGTGGCGCACACCTTTAATCCCAGTACTCTGGAGGCAGAGGCAGGTGGATTGCTGTGAGTTCAAGGCCAGCCTGGTCTACAGAGTGAGTCCAGGACAGCCAGGGATACACAGAGAAACCTTGTCTGGAAAAAAACAAAGCAAAAAAATAAAAATAAAACAAAAAACTAAAAACCAGTGATTCTACTTTAAAAGGGGGCAAGGGGTACAGCAGGAAACATTTCCTCAGTGGGATTTGCACACCTTTTAAAACTATGAGACAGCACTCAGGAGGTGGATCACTGGGAGGTCAAGACCAGCTTGGTCTACAAAGTGAGTCCAGGATAGTCAAAGCTAACATAGAGATACCCTGTCTCGAAGAACAAAGAAAGAAAGAAAGAAAGAAAGAAAGAAAGAAAGAAAGAAAGAAAGAAAGAAAAAGAAAAGAAAGAAGTAAGTCTGTAGGGGCTGGAGCGATGGCTCAGAGGTTAGGAGCACCTTCTGCTCTTCTGAAGGTCCTGAGTTCAATTCCCAGCAGCCACATGGTGGCTCACAACCACCTGTAATGAGATCGGGTGCCTTCTTGTGGTGGGCAAGAACATGTGTGGGCAGAATATTGTATAAATAATAAATAAATCTTTAAAAAAAAAAAAACCCAAACTGTGAGACTGGGCACAGCGGTACACATGTGTAGTCCCAGCACTCGGGAGTCTAAGGCAAGAGGATCATGAGTTTGAGACCAGCCTGGAGTATATAGCCAGCGTGGGCAACTTTGCAAAACTTCATAGATGAGAAGGAAATTATATATAGATCAATTCATATATATTCATACACATGAATGAAAACTGACACTATCAACTCGAAAACCGAAACAAAATGAACTAATCCTAAATATATATGTATGTATAACTTAACAAAATTTACAACCAAACAATGATGGAAGGGCTGAAAGACTGTCCAGCTGACAAAGCACACACTGCCCCTCAGCACTAAGTGCTGTAAGCACAGAAGTGGAGACAGGTGGGTTCCGAGGCTTGCTCGCCAGCCAGGCCAGCTCAATCAGCCAGCTTCCAGTTCAGTGAGAGCCAGTCCCAAGACACAAGGTAGGGGGCTGGAAAGACGCTCAGTGCTGCTCTTCCAGAGGACCTGGGTTCAACTCCCAGCACACACATGGCAGCTCACAACCACCTGTAACTCTAGTCCCAGAGAACCCAACGTCTTCTTTGAGCCTACCTGTGTTCTATGCATGCACACAAAACTCCATACACACAAGTCAATTTAAAAAACTAAGGTGGGTCCGGCACGGTGGAGCACACTTTCCATCCCAGCACTTCCAAGGAAGAGAAGGGGGTGGGGAGGTGGGGGGGGGGGGGGGGGGTGGGAGTGGGGAGTGAGTGGGGGTAGGGGAGGGCGGTTCATTCAATGCTGGCCTTGATCTAGAGTGAGTTCCAGGAAAGCCAGGGCTACGTGGAGAAACCCCATCTGAGGATGAGAACGAAGAAACTAAAGAGGCACTAACATTGACCTCTGGCTTCTACATGCATGTAAACACATGCATATGAGCACCTACACAGATGTGTGCACGCACAGGTGCGCATATACACCACTTACTGGCATTTTTCTTTTTAGCTGTTATATTACTAGATTGAACTTACCCTATATTGCTGTTCTGTCTGCAGCAAAATAAAAACTGACTTTTACTTCAACCTATTTGTCTTTGAACCTAGCATGAGTCTTTGGCAGAGAAGAGAACTTGGAGCCATTCCACCAACAGGGCCCTCACTTAAGCATCCATCTTCTTTGAGGGGGACCGGAGCTCTGGGGTTCTCTGTGAAAAGTACTCATTTAACAGAAACAAGAAATCACAACTGGAAACAAATAATCCACTTTCATTTCACAACCCTGTCACCACCTTGCCATGGAACCTTTACTTGGTGTCTTCTTCTAATTCTTTATTACATTTGTATTAATTTTGTTTGCAGCAGGCGGGGACGTGCCATGGTGCCCTGCAGCCTTTTTCTCTGCCCACCACATGGTTCCAAGGATCAAGTGCAGGCCATGAGGTCTGGTGGCAAACACCTCCACCAACTGAGTCGTCTACTCAGGCAGCCAAAACCAGTTCCTTTTTGTGAGAAGAGAAAACCCACCGACAGACAGACGACACTGTCACTGCACCAAGAACACAGCTGCAGGAGGCGCTGCTGACTACACCAGAGGCCACACACACCCCAAGCCGGCTCAGGACAGCCTGGCTTGCTCCTGTGTCTGTCCCTGGACAAATCAATTGAGGTGTCAGGCTGCTATCATCTTCCCTTCCAGGAACTGCCTTTCTTGACCTTAGAGAACACAGGAGGCCCACTTCTGTTGAAGTCTCCCCACCAAGCCTGAAAACCTAGCCAACTACAAGGGTGTGAGGAGCACAGAGCAGAAGGGACGTCCCTGGACTGCATTTCAAATTGAGTCAACCACTGGGAAGCCTCCTTACCTCAGGGTTTAAGAAAAAGAGAAAAGCACTCTTAGATTTCCATTTTACCCAAAAGTCACAACTAGACTTACTGAGAATTTCCAAATGCTGCTGTCAGAACAGACTCTTGAGGCCGAGGTGTGGCTGAGCTGGGATGGAGAAGCGCCTTACCACCAAGCCCGACCCCCACTGAGGCCCCGGCACCTACATGGAAGGAGGAGAGAAACAACCCCACGAGCTGTCCTCTGACCTCTATACATACTATTATGCAACAATAAATAATGTAATTTTAGAAGTTAAACTAATAGGGAAAAAAGAAAAAAAAAAAAGGCCGTGGTGCACGTCTTTAATCCCAGCGCTTGGGAGGCAGAGGCAGGCAGATTGCTGTGAGTTCAAGGCCAGCCTGGTCTATAAAGCGAGTCCAGGACAGCCAAGGCTACACAGAGAAGCCCTGTCTCAAAAAACAAACAAAAAACAAAATAAAACAAAACCAATGAATTTCTGTATTTTAATATTTTATTCAAAAGTTGTTTTAAATTTCTGTAAAACATTCTTCAATCCATTATTTTATTCAATCCATTATAAATTCAACTTGAAGTAGCTAAAAAACAAACAAACCAACCAACCAGGTAATGGGATTGAACATAACTGAGCGCTGTGTCTTAAAAGAGGAACCACAGGCCGCGTCACCAAGACCAACAAATCTAGCTTGTCAAGCATGTACACATTTTATTTTTCTTTCAGTAGTAATTTTTGGAAAATTACACTTTCAAAGAACCAGCCCTTACAAATAGATACTCTTTCCAAAAAATAAAACCCAGTATCCAAGTTCTGAGATCTCACAAAAGTAGTTGAAAGCACATGGTGGTGTCAGCTGGCAGGCCATGCCTAAGCCAGTTTCACAGCCCAGGGAGCTCTGACTGGCTGGGTAGCTGAAGCCTGAACCCCTGGCTGCGCGACACCAGCGCTCCCTCCCTCCTCCGCGTTGGCAGCTGTCTTATTGCTGAACTACACAGAGCTCAGTTTCTTTGGCAACATCACTGGCTAACACAAGGGACGAGAAGAAGGTTTGGTTGTCAGCATTCCAGCCACTGCAGCTGCTCTACTGTGGTTTCTAAAGGTGCTAGACTAGGAAGCCCTAAGGCCGTGACGAAGGACACCTGCTCACAGCTGATAGACTAACGCATAATTACTCAGCATCACCAGTGAAAACCACCTCAGCTCCAATCCCCACATCTGTGATAAAGGAAAACACTAACTGGAGAGCGTTACACCTGGATAGCCATCAGCTCTTCTGGAAAGCCGTTTCATATAAATTCAAAATGGCCTAAACTTGACCAAAATATTACACGAGTTCTCATTATAATATCACCAAAACTTATACTTAACTTACATTTTAAAATTTTGTCCCACACTCTACACCTGCTTTAAAGATTTGCCACCACAGTGCCCAGAGGCTCCCAGCAGGAGGCTCACTGCACTTCCTCTCCACGTAGAGAAGCACCCACTAAGAGACTTCCTGCCACTCAAAGTCTCACTGCAAGTTCAAAGTGAATTAAAGAGGTGTGGCAGAGTGTGCAACCAGAAGCATGTTCACACAACAACAAAGCAAACCCCGGGAGAAGCACATGCACAGACACTGCACGCAGATGCTCGTGAGCGTGGGAGCCTGCGGACACACTATGTACAGCTGTGAACGACCTCAAACTAGTACAGCTGGAGACGTCTACAAAAGCCACAATAAAGTCGAATGCACACTGAGAACAGGCTCGCCAACTGTCTCCAGGAGCTCATCAGAGAGCGGAGTGGGCTGCTTAGGAAATGCTCTCTTCCTGATCGATTATCTCTGTCTTAACTGAAAACACATCTGCCAGCATGTGCTTGGGGATCTCGGAGCCCCGGACTCTAAGGGCGTAGCACGCGTTCTCCACTTTGGCCAGGCTCTGCTTCAACGTGTACAGCTTCTTGGAAACCTCATAGGGCCCCGTGTTGCCGATGAAAGAGAACCCATCGTAAACCTGGCGCAGAAACTGGCTCACTTCAAAGGGGGTGTCAATGTCCCCATTCCCTACGCTGTTGATGCACATTCGCATCAGCTCTCCAGTGAGGTCGGCCACTCCCAGCAGGTAGTCAACAGGTGTGACGTTCAGTCTCCACGTAACAAGCTGCTTATCTTGTCCCTCAGAGGAAGGCTGGTAAAGACAAAACAGAAGGACACACACACACATGAAGAAAACACTGTGATAAAGTGGGTAATTAAGGCTTCACAGTCATAAAGCACTGGAATCAGCAGCAGGTGAGGCACACTGGTCTTCTCCATGCGTTAACTATATGGCAGGGGCACAAGGAATCCATCCATACGCTGAGTACAGAGCTGAGCCAGGCGGCTCGGATACATTACAATAATCAAATACCAACAACTGAGCACAGGAGACACAGGCTAAGAAGGCTGACTTGACTTCACTGTGTGACCATCACTATCAACCTGCAATCACAACCCCTCCCTTACGCCCGCTTCCCTACCTCAGCTGGCCTCTCCTCCCTATCCTGCACTGCCCGAAGTTTGCGACCACACCCAGTTCCTGCCAGGGCCACCATCTCCTACTGCTCATGTTCAGCCAGTCAGAATCGTGACTAAGTGCTGAGGTCCTGTCACCCCTACACAGAGCTGCCACGGCCAAGTGATCACAGCCACAGACTGTGCAGTCCGCCCTGCGCCACATTACTCAGCAGCCACGTCCCTCCCCTTCAGTGTTTCCTTTATAACTGTATGTGTCCGGGCGCTGTGCCTTCATGTCTATCCTGGAGGCATCAGATGCCCTGGAACCAGAGTTAGAGACGGCTGTGAACTTCCCTGTGGGTGCTGGGAACTGAATTCTGAAACCGCAGCCTGCTCCCTCTCTCCAGCCCCTCCACAAAGATAGCCTTTTCTGTGTAGCCTCTTCAAACACTAAAACCCATCAGTTTCAGTAAACGATCCAGCCTAACTCCACAGAGCCAGCCATGTGCCAACTGCCTCACGCTGTCACTCAGCTAGCTTTATTACTACCCAAAACCGTATCTACATTACAGCCACCTCCATCTGCACCTTCCATCCTCCAGTCTCAAATGACAAGCATTGCTCCTCTTGTGTGGCCTTGCCTCACCTCTCCCATGCCTGAAGTTCCCTCTCTGCAAACAGGACTGTTATCTACCTCAGTCTCTGTGGATTCAACAAGACAACATTCACTAAGCTCTTGGCATAATGTGCAACCCAAGAAAACTATCCATAAATGTCGGCGGCTGTCACCAGCACTACCATCATGTGCCTCTCTCGCCGGGAGCTTTTTCCTACAGCAACGCCTGAGCTGTCAGCACTGAGTGCAGCACAGCTAGGCGAGCTGTGAGCACGCTCTGGGCAGTAGGCCCATACAGGCAACAGGGAAAGACCTGCGCTGTGTCTCAGGACCTTTAAGTGAGGTTAAAGAGTACTACCGGCTGAGACTAGAGCAGGAGGGCAGGACACCATGCTGACTAGTTTGTGCTTTGCTTGCAGGTTGTGGAGCGTGCGAATTAAGAAGGAAGTGGCAGAGCACTCCTGTGCATCCACAGCACACATCTCAGTCCCGCTCACACCCTGCAGATCCCGTGGCCCCATGGCCCATGACTGACACGAGAAAGAGGCCTAAAACACAGCAGTGGTCAAAGTCCTGCTTGTCAACAGAAAGAGGAAGCCCAGAGACCGCCTCCTACCCATTCTGACACTTCTGAAAGTGCATCATAAAGGTATCTGGGTTCTCGTGAGCCCAGACTGGTCTTTGTTTTGTTTTGTTTAATGTAATAGTAGGTCATAGGAGAGGAACGCATGTCAAATGCCACTTAAAAGAATGTATTTCAGAAAATAAATGGTCTTTGTTATTACACAGAAGGGGTCATGGTTATAAGTTGATTTTAGAGAAATAAGCATAAACAAATTTAAAGTAAAATTTGTCAAAATAAATTCTGCTTTCTAAAAACTATTAATAAAGACAATTTTTGCTTAAAGTATAATTTTTTGAGATGGACACTTGAGTGTTTAGGATGACAATGACACCACTGATGAACTTTAAAATAATTGATTCAGAACTACCTGGCAAAACTAACGAATTTTATCATTCCCTCTACCTTTCTGCATATTTGGAATTTGGCACAGCAATTTCTTTAATGATTCTGACAATATTCTCACAAGTCAAGTTAAAAGGAAATTTTCTTTATCAAATTCTCAGACTTTTCAGCTGAGGGAACCTAAGAACAGAGGCTCAGTCTGCGTGAGAAGTATGTCTAGGTCATAACCTCAGAGCTTCAGCACACGCAGCCGGCCTTTCCCCACTGCCTCTCTGCTGAACTAGAAAGGAGGCCACGCTCAGGAAGCAGACTCACAGCTGGCTCCACTTCTCACTGATCCCATCCTGACTAGGGGATGAGTCAACGCCATGAACAGCCATGGATGATGAGCAAACACAGGGGTTCATTAGACTACAATTTTTTTATTCACACCAAATTAAGCTTAATTTGTAAATTTTAACACTTTGCTTCATATTCAAGTAATCTTGATTTCTAATAGTTTGTCTAACTACCCTGACTCCGAGTGGTATTTTTAAAAATTAATAAAAGGAGAAAAATGAGAAAACACTGTTTACCTTAATTCATCTGAGAGAAGAGATCAAGCCCAGTTGGGCATGAATGTTGTATGTTCAAATCCAAATCATGAAAGAAGCACTTTCCTTTTTTTTTTTTTTTTTTTTTGAGACAGGGTTTTCTCTGTGTAGCCTTGGCTATCCCGGACTCACTTGTAGACCAGGCTGGCCTCGAACTCACAAAGATTCACCTGCCTCTGCCTCCCAAGTACTAGGATTAAAGGCGTGCACCACCACACCCGGCTTAAGAAGTATTTTTTAAAAGTCAAAATGCAAAAGGTTTTTCCTTCCTGAACTCAGAAGAGCATGAGACAGTTTAGTAATACTGGCTCTTCTGACTGCTGTCACAATGAAGTGCTGTTGAGCACAGACAGTGCAGGGTTTAATGCCTCTGTAAGTCACTCTCTGATGAAGCCCTCTGCAGTGGGCGCACACCAGGGTCCCTGGACATACCCTAGCAGTGCTGAGGACATCAAGTACTAGATTTTAAGCACCCTGATGCAGTGTGCTGGGCTCCTCACTCTCTGAAGCCTCGCCATTCCTGCTCTGTCACCAGTGGAGACACTGAATAGCCAGCTCTCTGGGGACTAGCAAGGCAGGCCTCAAGAAGTCAAGAGTCACCATCAATCACTATGCTGCTATATAAATTACAGAATAAAACTGAAACATGATTTTAACTTCTCACAGTCTTGCTTTCTTTCCCACTGTCTTCTGTTGTAAACGTCAACTGCTTGTTAATCTCCTCCATACTGATTAGTGAGCGAGTCTTGATGAAGTGTTGAAAAGAGACAGCTTCCACATACTCCTGCAGTCCTGAGAAACAAACAAACAAGGTTACTAGGAATGAGCACACAATTATAAGAGTGTCACCATAGAAACTGGAGACTGACATCACCCATCACGACAAAGCGTGGTGACTGGCCATGCAGACTGTATGAGTCGAGGCAAGCCACACAAGCATGGCTGGGCTCTGTGCCAAGGCCTCTGTACGACAGCAGCTGAGACGGTGATCTGGGGCACATGTCCTATCACTAACATGTGCCTTGAATGTAACAGGATTAAAATTAAATGAGGGGCTTTCACTTATAAAACATAACAAAATAATTACAAATAATAAGAACCTGCTTGCTGCAGAGGCACAAACCACAGTAGGAAGTTTCACATACTACTGTCAAAGAAGCGTAAGTGGTTGAACTGGTCAGTCTCGTGCCATGCATGCTATGCCCAAGCAGCTGCACCCACTAAGTCCCCCTGGAACTGCCTGTGTGACACGCCCTTGGCACCCATATCTCCAAGCCTTGCACAGTGGCTCACACATGTCATTCCAACTCAGGAGGCTAAGGCAGGTAGACTGCCCAGACCCTCACCCAGCCTGGACACAGGAAGTTCAGGCCAGCCTGGGTTGGTTACCTAGCAAAAAACAAGTAAGAAAACCTGTCACAGCTGGGCACCGGGCACAAGCCTGTTATCTCAACTCTTGGGAGGCAGAGGCAAGGGAGTCAGATGTTCAAAGCCAGCCTCAGCTACACGCCAGTCTCAAAAAGAAAAAAGAAAAAAAAAGAAAAAGAAAAAAAGAAAAGAAATACTAACTGAAACCTTACCCCTCACAATCCAGGCCCTGGCATCAGTATTCTATTCTCCCTCCCTGAGTGCAATGTTTTTGGTTTTGGGCAAGTGAGGTCACACATCGTTTATCCCCCCCCCCCCCCCCCCCCCCCCCCGCCTGGCTTATTTCACTTAGCACAACGCTCTCCTGGCTTACGTCTTCTCGAAGCTGCTGTCTTCCAGCTGGGATTTCGTTTCCTCCTCCTCCACTAAACACTTTTGACGCTTTCCCTCTGTGCAGGTCTATTCATGCCAAGTCTCTCGGGTCTTGTTTGGGAAAGATGTGATATGTTTTGTTTGGTTTTAATCTAGTTTAAAGGATATTTTCTCTGGGCATAGAATTCTAAGTAAGTTATCTTAAGCTATTTAAAAATATCTTGCTGCAGCTGGCTTACCACCAGACCATTTTCTTCTTGCCGCCCACGCCTGCCCATGCCCACACCTACCATGACTACTGCTCAGCCACTGGGGGAGAGGGAGGCCGTGTCTCCAAGTCTGCAAAAGCTGTGCGGAAAACCTGGGAAACGGGAATGGACTCATTTTTGGTGTTTTTTTTGTTTTTAAATGGGATTATGGGCAGAGCAGGCTGTACCATCAGCTGTGGCAGTGAAACTCTCACTATCGAAACCAACAGATCTTGAAAACAAGCCAGTTCTCTGGAAGAAGAGCTTAAAGAAAATGCAGCCGGTGGCAGCGTTGTGGCGACAGGCAGCAAGGCAGTGGGCCTAACAGGAAGGTGCAGCAGGAGAGGTGACAGGGATTTACAGGGAGCTGAGCCAGGAACCTCACCTGGGCTTGGATATATGGAAAGGAGAGTGAAAGGCCTTTATCGTGAGTTGGTGAGGTGGCCCAGCAAATAAAGGGACCCACTGCGAAACAGGGCGACCTGAGTTTGATCCTCAAGACACAGACGGTGAAGGAGAGAGCCAATGGCTCCCTGTTGTCCTCTGACCCCCATATATAAACCACAGCATGCGCGCACACCAAGTAAACAGACGCAACAATAATTTTTGTTTTGTTTTCCAAGACAGGGTTTCTCTGTGTAACCTTGGCTGCCCTGGACTCACTTTGTAGACCAGGCTGGCCTCGAACTCACAGCGATCCACCTGCCTCTGCCTCCCGAGCGCTGGGATTATAGGCGTGCACCACCGCGTCCGGCTGTGACATATTTTTAAATCCCCTTATCACTTGCGACAGGAAGAGGTGTGGGAGTGAGCAAGCTCCAGTCAGAAATTTGATAGGACTAATTTTTTTTTCTTACTTGATTTGAATTTCTTTCCTCTGCGTTGAGGATAGAGCTCCAGGCCTAGTGAGAACTCAACAGGAAGTGAGCGCCTCCCTGCTGAGCACTGAGTGCCTCCCAGCACTAGCCTCCCTTTTGCATTACTGCTGTTGCTTTCCGTCCATCAGCCAGTAGCTGCGGCTGATTGCTGCCCTTACCAACAGATGCTCTTTGAGCCTTTTAGCTTCCTGCCTGGTCCTTCAGAAGAGAAGGTGAGAAAAGCAGAGCAGCAAGGCCCATTCGGTTTCTGCTTCCTTGTGGTAACGTTGTCTGCCAACAAAAAATTTTAGGAGAAGAAAACTTGAAAAGACGCACTTTATGGCATATTTATTATCTGGAGTCCTTTCCAAATTCCCTGGCCCTGCGCTGCGCATGTCTGGTTTCCGGGTTCTTCCTTGTCTCCTTTAGGTTGCTTTGAGCCCCGTCAGTGTGCCAAGCCTCACCTTCAGTTTTCCAGACTTTTACCAACATCGGCTTGGCAGGTGTCATCCCGCCCGTGTTCTCTCCTCCGTACCGTGGGCTGTTGTCCAGATGTTGACTCAGCCACCCTTCCTCTTGCTTCTCTCTCTGCTCAGCCTCGCTTGCCTATTCCAGCTGTGGCTGTGTGCAAACAGAAGATCCTCCCTTAAACCCTCGCTCTGCCTGGAGCGTTTCCTCAAGCTCTCTGTGCCTCGGCTTCTGTACCACAGAAAGGATGGGCTTTCCCACACGGGTGCTGTGGGAACAAAATGTGTTCAAGTCGGAAGTGCGAATACGAAACGTGGAAGCTAGGGTTGGTAGGTAACACCTGTCAGCGCAGCACTCAAAAGGCTGAGGCAGGGCAGTCACAAGTTCTAGGCCAGCGGGGCTGACGTAGGGAGACACAAGTAAATGCGCACAGGACATCATCGCCTGGTACACAGAAGATGGCCCGCTGTCGTCACCTGTGGTGACCTTATTACATGTTTCACCCATTAGTTCTGCTTGGGTTTTTTGTTTTGTTTTGGTTTTTCTGAGACAGGGTTTCTGTGTAGCCTTAGCTGTCCTGGACTCACTTTGTAGACCAGGCTGGCCTCGAACTCACAGCGATCTGCCTGCCTCTGCCTCCGGAGTGCTGGGATTAAAGTCGTGCACCACCATGCCTGGTTTCTGCTTGTTTTGTTGTTGTTGTTGTTGTTTTGTTTTTAATTTGGTTTTTGAAAGGCAGGGTGTTGCTATTTAGCCTTGGCTGTCCTGGCACTCATCATGTAGATCAGGCTAACCTTGTAGTGATCCTCCTGTGTCTGTCTCTCAAGTGCTGGGATTATGGGAGTGCACCAGCACACCCAGTTTACACGACCTTTTTTTTCTTTTAGCCTCCTGTGCCTGCATTACTAATGTCCTCTCCGATGGTGTAGCTGCGTAGCTAATGCGTCTGACGATAGCCTTGCCTTGGGAGTTCACGGGGCACATCAAAGCAGCCTGTTTTACTAATCAGCTACGCTGTGTGTCCTAGGGAAGGGGCCTAGTCCCAACCCATGTAGTCTTTCTCTTGGTGATATTAAAATCACAGAGCTGATGACCCTCAGGACAGAGCCCTAGGGAGCTTACAGGAACTGGCGTCAGCAGAGCTTCCTGCACCACGGGGGTGGGGGACTCCTTCAGGCAGGGATTTCCTATGACTGTCTTTGAAGGAGGCTGCCATGTGGGAAGAAATCCCTAGAGAGTGAGCATAGGTACTTATGTTCAGGCAGCAGGACTCCGGGATCCCCTGGGGTTATCCTGGGGTTATCCTGGGGCCCAGTCCTAGCACCAGTGGCTTGTGATCTTCTCAAGGCAGATGGAGAAGAGGCTTCCCAAGCGCCTTCGCCTGCATGCCTGATTTCTGTGTCCAGTCATTCTCTACCTAAGCTGGAGTCCCCATGAGCTTCCCCCTCGCTAGGGTAGGGTAGGGATGCCTCCCTTCAAGGTCCCTCAGCACTTACTGATGGATCTTCAGCAACTTGCTTTATTCTTCCTCCTGATGTGGGATGTTGGTGCCAGGAGTCCACACTGGTCTCTCCCCTCCCTGCTAGATTTCATCTTAGGTATCAAACCTTGGACAGGCTAGGCCAGTTCTGGACCACTGGGATATAGCCCTGCCCCTGCCCCTACTCTCCTCCTCCTCCTCCTCCTTCTGACAGGGTTTCTCTGTGTAGCCTTGGCTGTCCTGGACTTGCTTTATAGACCAGGCTGGCCTCGAACTCACAGAACTCTGCCTGCCTCTGCCTCCCCAAGTGTTGGGATCTCAGGCCTGAGCCACTGAGCCAGGCTCCCTCCTTTGTTTTCAAAACATGGGGCTTTGGGGTTTTGGTTGGCTGGCTGGGGTTTTTCTGTTTTTTATTTTGGTTTGGTTGTTGTTGTTATTTGGTTTTGGTTTGTTTGTTTGTTTGTTTTCACAAAATAGAAACTTGGTAACTGCTGTGCAATATACACTAGAGAGGCTTGCTCAGACATGGGTTTAAGCCAATAGAAAGGTGTTTGTTTGTTATTGGTTTTTTTTGTTTGTTTGGTTGGTTGGTTGGGTTGGTTTGGTTTGGTTTTTGGTTTTTCGAGACAGGGTTTCTCTATGTTATCTTGGCTGTCCTGGACTCGCTTTGTAGACCAAGCTGTCCTGGAACTCACAATGATCCACCTGCCTCTGCCTCCCTAGTGCTGGGATTAAAAGCCTGTGCCACCATGCCTGGCTTTTTATGTTTTTTGGGGTGGGTGGGCAATAGAAGGTCTTTATTAGTCTTTTGGCAACTATACTGGGTGTTCAGGATCCCAGTGTATCACTGAGCTTTTCTCAGGTTGAGCTTCTAAGCACAAAATCACATTCTGCATTGACACACCTCAGTTAACAAGAACAGTTAGCCAGAAGCAGCACCACAGAATCCAAAAAACAGGCTTAGTGCACTTAAAGGCTGTCCCAGAGCTGTGGATGTTGATGGATTAGGCATTTGTTTTTACTTTGGTAGGTGGTACTGTCTACGTGCTGAGTTTTATGGCCTGAATGGCACTTCCATCATGGAGTCAGTGGTGCTAAGGTCTGGGGCCTGTTAAAAGAACTGGGTTCTATCTTGCCTTGAATCCATGTCCAACACTCACTGTGTGTTAACTTTACAGTAACTGATCAACCTGCCTTGGTTGTAGGACACATTCACGCTTCGTGTGATTAGTCAAGCTACTTGACTTCAGATCTCTTTCTGTCTCCACTACTGGCCCATTTCTACTGAGCTCAGACTAGGTCTGATCAGCATGTTTGGCCAAGCTAAGTCAATCTCTACCTAAATAAAGCAACTTGTTTGGGCAAACCAAGATGACTGCATGATGACATGAGGCAAGCAAGAACACCCCGGTGACTCTCCTGTGGACGTGATTCTGGGTTCCAGCAGCTCCCACCCAGAGCTGAGGCAGCCTACCCGCCTCAGAGCACGTTCCCAGTGACACAGGCTGGGGAATCCCTGCCCCGCTGCTGCTTTGACTCAGCACCCAGCAGTAGCCAGATTAAAGCTCCTGAGAACATCAGATCTTAATCTCACGGCTGCCCTTATCTGGAGTGTGGGAGATGAATGATGCGCGTTCCTTCAGTCTCACCAAGACTCATGAACTCCAGACAGGCCGTAGAAGTCTGAGGAGCGAGCATTGTCCGCCATGCTTGTGCTACGGATTCCAGGCTGTGGCGACATCCTCCCATGTGCCCACTTGCTTCACAAAGACCTCTGGTTCTCAGATCAACAAGCACCTGCCCGAAAAGAGAGGGTGTGACTTTGAGCAAGTCGCGTGCAAGCTTTAAGCTCTGTTCAGACTTTCACACCTATGTCACATCAGTGTCATTTTTGAGGATGACGATGGTAACGGGAAAAGCTGCCATCTGTCCTCAAGCTACAGCCAAACTTACTTACTTTTCCCAGCATGCTGTGCGGTGCAACAGTTCAGTGGAGGAGGTATGTAGCCTTATTTGGAGCCCTCGGTCCACCAGGAAGTAAAGCTCCGGGCTGCTCTTCCCTTATTTACATAATGGCAGTGATTAAATGAGATGATGGATGGAAAGAGACAGACTCCTTAAGCTGCTGAGGCAACAGCGTTCAATCACCAAGCCCTTCCGTCAGTGCCAGGAAAGAAACACAGACGTGCCCGTGCAGGAAATATTTACGTTAAATATATGCATTGGATACATGTGTAGACACAAACATATGACACTCTGCCCACGTAACTCTGAAAGATAGGAGTGGACTAAATGCCCGGGTGTTCCATTTCTTCTTTTGAGGGTTTAAGTTGTCCCAGGTTTCCAGAACGATGGTATTAACAGTTTCATATAAATTGAGGGGGACTAATAGCCATGAATTCCTAAGAATCACGTTCACTCACCGGGAATTCCACAACAGGAGAGGTGGCTGGGGCCGCTAAGACTGCCTGCTGATCCTCCACAGGCTGGGGCTCCGTTCCCAGCACTCGTGTCAGGAGGCTCACAAGCATCTGTGACTCAAGCTCCAGGGGACCCAGTGCCTCCTGGCCTCCTCAGGTACCTGCACTCACATGAACAAACTCACTTGCAAATACACACATCTACACATGCCTGAAAATAATAAAGTAAATAAATATCTGTTACGCAGAGAGACCCTGTCTCAAAAAACCAAAATGATGATATGATGATGGTGATAGCCAAGGCTACATACACCGTGAGATACTTTCTTTCTTTTTTGTTTTTTGGTGGGTTTTGTTGTTGTTGTTGTTTTGTTTTGTTTTTTGGTTTTTAGAGACAAGGTTTCTTTGCATAGCCTTGGCTATCCTGGACTTACTTTGTAGATCAGGCTGGCCTAGAACTCACAGAGATCCTCCTGCTTCTGCCTCCCTGAGTCCTGGGATTACAGGCGTGTGCCACCACTCCTGGCTGTGAGACACTTTCTGAAAGAAGAGGAGAGGAGGAGGAGGAGGAGGAGGAGGAGGAGGAGGAGGAGAAGGTTCCATAACAACCCCAAAAGATTATTTCATTGTCATATACTCAACATTTTAATTATTAATTTTAGAGTACATAATAATTTCATGCCTTGTTTAAAATGTTTACAAAATGTTTACATAAAATAACGACTTAATGTTTAATAAAATTAATATAGTATTGCCATATCCCAATGAAACTTGATAAAGATAACTCCAAAAGAGGAAATAAAACATTCAAGAATTATAATATATAATGTTCTTTTTAAAAGATTTATTTGGAGGATACAAGGGATGGGATAACAACTGAGATGTAACATGAATAAATCAATAAAAATATATTTTTAAAAAATAAAAATAGAAAATAAATAAAAAGATTTATTTATGGGTTGTAGAGATGGCTCAGAGGTTAAGAGCACTGGCTGTTCTTCAAAGGTCCTGAGTTCAATTCCCAGCAACCACATGGTGGCTCATAACCATCTGTAATGAGATCTGCTGCCCTCTTCTGACCTGTAGGCATACATGCAGGCAGAACGTTGTATAATAAATAAATAAATAGGCCGGGCGTGGTGGCGTATGCCTTTAATCCCAGCACTTGGGAGGCAGAGGCAGGCGGATCGCTGTGAGTTCGAGGCCAGCCTGGTCTACAAAGTGAGTCCAGGACAGCCTCGGCTAACACAGAGAGACCCTGTCTCAAAAAACAAAACAAAACAAAACAAAACAATAAATAAATAAATATTTTAAAAAGAGTTATTATTTTTATTTTATGTGGGTTTTACCTGCATGTATACCATGTGCATGCCTGCTGCCCAAGGAGACCAAAAAAAGGAGCCAGACCACCAGGAACCACAATTACACACGGTTGTTGTAAACTGCCATGTGGGTGATGAAATTAAACCTGGGCCCTCTACAGAAGCAACTACTGTTGAGCCATCTCTCCAGCCCCTAAAATTAGCTTAAAAACAACACCACACAAAACAACTTCTTCAGTATTGAAGATCCTTTTCTTAAAGAAATATTTGGAGCCAGGCGTGGTGGCACATGCCTTTAATCCCAGCAGAGGCAAGCATATTGCTGTGAGTTCAAGGCCAGCCTGGTCTACGTACGAAGCAAGTCTAGGACAGCCAGGGCTAACACAGAGAAACCCTGTCTTGAAAAGCAAAACAAAACAAAGCAAAAAGCACATGCCTTTAATCCCAGCACTCAGAGAGGCAGAGACAGATCTCTGTGAGTCTGAGGTCCGCCTGCTCTACAAAGTGAGTCCAGGAAATATCATGGTCTTCTGTGGCTTTGTCAACATGTCAACTTGGCTGTACTGTCTGAGTACCCTCAGCTCCCTTCCCTAATTTAGAGGACGTTTCAATCAAAGTAGTGGGCTTCTGTGTACGTGACGATAATTAATGCTGGCCTTGATTACTTGATACTCCAGCCTCCACCCCCACCCCACCCCACCCCAAGCACTGGGGTCACAGGCAGTCGTGACCATCCCTGGTTTTACATAACACTGAGAACGAACCCCAGGCCTTTGTTCAGCTAAGCAAGCTCTTTACCCCAGATCATTACAGGACAGCTTGACTTCTTGGACATAAACACTCGAATACACATCGGGCATTGCCTTGGACAAAGGGTGAGGCTGACAGCGTGTGGACAGGTCTGGTGCTCTTCCGAGTCTGGCTGTGAAAGACAGAAGGTGGAGGGCGGAGAAACTGAGTCAGATCAAAGCAGGCAAAACCAGACAAACACGCAAAAAACATGGCACGTGAAAGTGAGCTCCGAACACACAAAACAAGACTAGGGTGAGTTCCCCACCTCTATCACTAAGGTTTGCTGGTCCAAAAAGACTTGTGAGCTGTGTGCCAGGGAGTGATGAGGAAGTGGGGTGCTGAGTGTTTTGGGGAACAGAGCACTCTGCTGTCACAGGGGGATTGTCCTTATGTACCTGTCCACAGGAGGACGGAGCTGCTTTGTCAACGCTGGGCAGGTTCATGAGGTGTTGTCAGTTGGCCTGGGGGATCTGCTGAAGAGGGGCACAGGCGTGGACCATGCAGAGCAGTAGAGGAGTGTGCGCAGCACAGGATGGGGAGCCGAACTTCCGGCCTGCTCCCTCCCTCCTTCCTGTGTATCGGTCCCTTCTTGGTTTCTTGAGACAGTGTCTCCCGTGTAGCGCAGGCTAGCCTCCCACCTTGCTGTGTAGCTTGAGTGCGACCTTGAACCCTCCACACTCACGCCTCCTCCTGAGCTGGAGTGACAGCGCGGGCGCAGCTCTCCCAGACAGTGGTCCTGAGCCATCGAAACATTGTTTCCCTTCGCTGTCAAGGACGTTGCTGGGACAATTTGTTAATTTTGAATAAAGAACTGTAGATTACATTTAAAAATATACCATTTTTATCAATGTATGTTTCTTTATTGAACTTCAGTTGGATCAGAGAATGTTCTTGTTTTTAGGAAATTCACAAGTAAGACTTTTGTTGTTCAAACAATTGGAAAAAAAACAGTAATAAGACTACAGAAAAACGGGATAGTGATGGTGCACGCCTTTAATCCCAGCACTCAGCAGGCAAAAGCAGACAGATCTTTGTGAGTTTGAAGCCAGCCAGGGATACAGAGATGGTTCCAGAACAGCCAAGGCTACACAGAGAAAGTCTGTCCTGAAAAACAATCAAACAAACAAAGTAGAGAGAGCCCCAGACAGCATGGAGAAACGTTAATCTTTAGAGTCTCCGGGTGGAGAACACATGAGACTTGTGCTCTAAGATCGAGAACTTTTATTCAGTCTGGAATTATGGGATTTGAAATCAGCGTGGTGGAAGGGGGTGGAAGGAAAGATGGATGCTGCTGTCGAGGAGCTCAGCGTTTGGAGACAGACCCTGAGGCAGGACGGGGCCAACAGTGCACTCAGGGCTGGGCGAAAACATGCAGGAAAACGTTTATCTGTGACCTGAGTTGTCTACGCTCCTGGTCACCTATTGCACATGGCTGTTAGCCTTGCAGACGCATGTGCAGCCGCCAAGCAGCGCAGTCCCACATGGAGGCAGAATTAGGAGTGGCCGAGGCAGTGGTGTTGCCCCAACACAGCAGCGTTTGGAAGGGTGTGACGTCGCTGTGTTCATTCCTCCCCGGGAAGCTCCTTAGACATTGGACTTCAGGGCTAGAGAAATGGCTCGGCGGTTAAGAGCACTGAACACTTTCCCAGAGGACCAGGGCTCAGTTCCCAGCACCCACAAGGCAGCCCACGGCTGTCTGTAACTCCAGCTTGGGGGACACCTGACATGGTGTACATAGCATACTATCCACCCGCAGGCCCGACACCCTCAGGCAAAGGAGCCCCAACCAAAGTTTTTAGTTTTAGGGGTCTTCTTGTTCCCTTCCTCTTCTTCCTCCTGTCTTCTTCATCACTATATATTTATTACATTTTCAAGTATATTTTTATTTGGACAGGCATGTGCACCATGGTGCCTATGCAGAGGTCAGAGGACAACTTTTGGGAATCACTACTCTGCTTCTGCCTTGCAAGTACAGAGGATTACACCCAGTGTTCAGGCTTGGCAGCTGCCATCTTTTACACACCAGGCCATAGCTCCAGCCCCATCTTCTTCTAGTTTGTTTTGTTTGAGACAGGGTTTCAATATATAGCCCAGGCTGGCTTCAAACTCAGGCTCCTCCTGCCTCTGCCTCCCCAGTGATGGGATAACAGGTGTGCCCCGCCAAGTCCAACTTCACAATAAAAGTCTTGGATGTGTGTGTGTATGTGTGTGTGTGTAAGAGAGAAACAGAGACAGACGGAGAGAGAGAGAAAGAGACAGTGACAGACAGAGAGAATGTGTATGTAGGTATCCACAGAGGCCAGAAGGGCATTGGATCTCCTGAGCTGGAATCACACAGTTGTGAGCTGCTGGAGGTGGGTACTGGGAACCAAACTCAGGTCCTCTGGAAGGAGCCCTTCACCAATGAACCATGTCTAAGTCTCACAGGAAATATGCATAAAGAAAACCTTTAATGCCAGTGCTCAGGGAGACAGAGGCAAGCGGATCACTGTGAGTTCGAGGCCAGCCTGGTCTATAAAACAAGTCCAGGACAGCCAAGGCTACACAGAGAAACCCTGTCTTGAAAAACCAAATAAGTAAATATTTCTAAAATGTGTATAGCAAGGAAACTTGTCTGGGACAAGCTGACTCAGCAGCAAAGGCAGAAAAGCGTTTTTCTTAACTGCAGTCTCCTGGATGTCTGGAGTGTGCCCTGTCAGCAAAGCATACCCTGCCCCTCTGCTAATCCTGGGTGGGGTCTCTACGTCCCAGCCTGCCCAAGAAATAACAGCTTAGCCTCTGTCCTGGATGTTCGCAGCCAGTCCTGTGCTCGCAGGCTCAGTGCAGCTCTCTACCTCCTCCCATTGGCCTGGACATCCTGGGCGGAACCCACTGGAGAACGCACTCTGAGAATCCCACACCTGCCGCTGCATCCATCCAGGCCTACCTGCCAACACACAGACAGCAAATAATACCTTTATTTTATTTATATATGCATTTTGCAACAGGATTTCATGTAGCCTGGGCTGGTCTGTAGAGGATTTTGACTCGATCCTCCTGTGTCTGCTAGGATTATAGCTACACCTGGTGAAGCAACTGGGTCATTTGTCTTTCTGAATTATTTACTTTTTTAGGAGTGCATGGGATTGATCACACAGCCTGTGTAAGCAAGGCAAGCTCTTGAACAAGCTGTAGCCCCAGGGCTTATCTTTTCACGGTGTGTGTGTGTGTGTGTGTGTGTGTGTTTTGCTGTACAACCCAACTGGCCTGAAGCTCATCAGCCTCCCGGGTGCTGGTTCCTGGCCTGCAGTGTCCCTGTGTGATCACACACTGTTAGCAGACTCTGAGCCAGTCCCTGCAAACCTGCCACCAGATGCCACAGCAGGCACTGTCCACTGAAAACCCGCTTCATCTATTGGCTCATTACACTATGGTGAGCGGCCTCTCTCCTTTTATACACACCTCAGATCATTAACAACCTACAACCTCTCAGACACTGTCTCAGTTAAAACTACGTCGTGAGAGGAAAGATGACCGGGCCATGTTATTGCTAGCAAGTCAGGCTTGTCCATGGGGCTGTGTTCCCTGTGACATCACTTCGGAAGTGTGGGGTTGGAGGGAAACGGCTGGGACTTGCAGAGCCTGTGTCAATCTGATTTCCCTTCTTCCTTAAGCATCCTCCTGGCCTTAAGCAAGTCACCTGAGCTGGGAATCCCTCTTCTAAAAGGAGAAGCTGTACTCACTTGGGAGGCAGAGGCAGGTGGATCGCTGTGAGTTCGAGCCCAGCCTGGTCTACAAAGTGAGTCCAGGATGGCCAAGGCTACACAGAGAAACCCTGTCTCGAAAAAACAAAACAACAACAACAACAAAAGTAGAGGTTGTGGACAGACAGAAAGCATTCCCTGTGGCCTGGGGCTGGCCCAGAGAGTGGCATCTTTAGTTGCTATGCCCCTTCTCCCATTCAGGGAAAATTACAGATTAGAAAATGTTGGATTACATAAAATGGGCGTGGTGGTGGACGCCTTTAATCCCAGCACTTGGGAGCCAGAGGCAGGCGGATCGATGCGAGTTTGAGGCCAGCCTGGTCTACACTACAGAGTGAGTTCCAGGACAGCCAGAGATAGAACAGAGAAACCCTATCTTGAAAAACTAAACCAACCAAACAAAAAACTCATGCAAAACATTATTATCCCCTCTATATTTTTGTCTATTACAGCACTTTAAAAAAAAATCCTACTTTTGCCGGGCATGGTGGCCCATGACTTTAATCTCAGCACTTGGGAGGCAGAATCAGGTGGATCACTGTGAGTTTCAGGACAGCTTGGTCTACAAAGCAAGTCTAGGACAGCCAAGGCTACACAGAGCAACCCTGTCTTGAAACACCAAAACCAACCAACCAAACAAACAAACAAACAAAAAATCCTACTTTAAAAAACATAATGTGAGCCAGGTGTGGTGGCGCATGCCTTTAATCCCAGCACTCGGGAGGCAGAGGCAGGCGGATTGCTGTGAGTTCAAGGCCAGCCTGGTCTACAAAGTAAGTCCATGATGGCCAAGGCTACACAGAGAAACCCTGTCTCGAAAAACCAAAAAACAAACAAACAAACAAACATAATGTGGCTTAATTATTTTAGATAAAATATTTGTTTTAATACTTTAGTTTTTTGTTTGTGTGTTTGTTTGTTTGGTTTTTGTTTTTTTGGTTTTCAAGCCCTGGCTGTCCTGGAACTTGCTCTGTAGGCCAGGCTGGCCTCGAACCCACAGAGATCTGCCTGCCTATGCCTCCCAAGTGCTGGGATTAAAGGCATGAGCCTCCATGTCTGGCTTAATATCTTAGTTTTAAAAATAAGGACTTCTTTTTGGTGGGTATGTGGCTCGGTGGTGAAGCACTTGGCTACCATGCACAAAGCTTTGGGGTCCATCTCTAGCCCTGGTTTTCCTTTGCTTGTCACAGTTTAGCATTGCTGCCAGCACCCACATGGCTGCTAACAATGGTATATAACCTCTGTTCCAGAGGATCCAGCGCCCTCTTCTGCCTTCTTTGAGCATTGCATGCTCAGGGTACGGATACACACACAGGTGGCACAGACCTTTAGTCCCAGCACGCAGGAGGCAGAGGCAGGTGGATCGCTGTGAGTTCAAGGCCAGCCTGGTCTACAAAGTAAGTCCAGGACAGCCAAGGCTACACAGAGAAACCCTGTCTCAAAAGAAAAAGAAAAGTAATAAATAAAATCCCAGCTCTTCCACCTGAGCTATGTATTTTACACAAAGTGTTTCACTACCCTCAAGCTGAATACCTACTCTCTCACGGAGTAGCCATCTCACAAAGGAGAGGGCATCACTTTTCACAAAGGCAGGTCTTGCCACTCACTAACAGTTACCCTATGGTGGGACGTGCTCCTGGGAAAACAGAGCTGTAGAGTTCACTGTCGTGTTGCCTGGTCTGCACATGAGCTCGTGCCTTGGTTTCTTGTGGCTTCCTCACCACAGTTGTGTTGTCTAAGGCTTCAGCCGCCTGGAGCCGACCACAGTCTGAAAATCTAAAGGGGAAAATTCAAGAAATAAGCAATTGGTACATTTTAACTTGCATACCTCCTGTAAAAGCGGTGGAATTTCCTGCCATTTCTCCTTCTTCTTGTCCCAGCAGTGAGTCACCCTATATCCAGAGAATCCATCCTGTACACGGCGCCTGCCCATTACTCACTCAGACGTTTTTATTATCAAATTGGCAGTGATCGTGCCCAACTGGCCCTTTCTTTACTTAAAAATAACCAGAAAGCACAAGAGTCGTGACTTTGGCAACCGAGACATGCCAGCAAGAAGTTGAGACATTAAAAAATAAAAAAATTTAAATTTAAAAAATTTAAAATTTAAAAGGCTGGGCATAGTGGCGCACATCTTTAATCTCAGCACTCGTGGAGGCAGAGGCAGGTGGATCTCTGTGAGTTCTGTGGGAACCAGGCCTGACTGGGCTGCCTGCCTGTCTTGCTGTTGCAGGTCCTGTTTTTAGCAGCTTCCGTGTCTGTGCTTATGTTGGTTAGCTAGTCATGGTTACCACTCTGAGAATGCACCCCTCCCTTCCTTGGGATGTTCCCTTGTGTGCGCAATCACCTCTTGAGGGATTTCATCTGCGAGTGACATTCCTACTTGGCTGCCTATAAGAAAAGTCTCGTTGGACGCTGAATAAAGGCTGCCGCTCTCTTAGCATGAAGGACCCACTGTTTTATTGTGTGTTAAATCCACAGTCCCTTGCCCTTGACTTGGTAACACAGTGGCGCAGGTGTCACAAGTTCAAGGCCAGCCTGGTCTACGAAGTGAGTCCAGGACAGCCAAGGCTACGCAGAGAAACCCTGTCTTGAAAAAAAAAAAAAAAAAAAAAGGGAAGGGGGGAGTTGAGACATGTTTCATATAAAGGAAGTATGAAAGTATAATGACATTTAAATTTCTCCCTTCTGTTTTTATTTTACGTGTATCTGCCTGCATGTATGCCTGTGCACCACGTGCATGCAGTGCTCTTCAAGACCAGAAGAGGGCATCAGAGTCCACAGGACTGGAGTTACAAAAGGTTGTCAGCTACCTTGTTGGTGCTGGGAATTGAAGTCAGGTCCTCTAGAAGAGCAGCTAGTGCTCTTAACTGCTGAGCCATCTCTCAAGCCCATGACGACATATTTGACAGAGGGGAGGGAGGGAGGGAGAGTACGAATATCCTGGTTAGCTTTGACTGTCAACTTGATACAACCTAGAATCGCCTGAGAAGGGAGCCTTGAGATTAGGTCAGGTTGGCCTGTGCCATGTCTGCAGGGGATTATCTTGGCCGTGACTCAGTGGGCTGGGAGGTACCATCCCTAGGCTGACCTGCCTGGGCTGTGAGCAGCAGGGATCCTTTGGGGGTTTTGCTTCAAGCTTCTGTTTGAGGTCCCGCCGCGACCTCCGACTTCCCTCACCCTGGAGGTGTGAGCCAAGCAAACTCTTCCTTCCCCTGCGTCACTTTCTACCAGAGTGTTCTATCACAGCCGCAGACAGACGGACACCAGGACAGACGGACACCAGGACAGACCACATTCACACCATCTTACTGCTGCAGGCTGAGCATTGCTCTGCTTCTCAAAGAAAAAAAAAAGCATTAAAAAATTTTTTTTTCAAGCAGGGAAGGTTTATCCTGGCTCACAGTTCAGGCGATGCAATCCATCCTGTTGGGGAGGGCGTGGCTGTAAGACCAGACCAGCTCCTGTCCAGAGGGATGGGTGGGATGGGTGCTGCCTGCTCTCACCTAGAGGTGGCTGTTTGTTTGTTTGGTTTGTTTCGTTTCTAAACAAGGTCTCCCTGAGCCGTTCAGGCTGCTTTTGACCTGCTGACCCTGCTGTTTCCAGCTCTGAAATGCTGAATTGCCATGCCAGGCCTCATAGGGACTTCGCTTTAGTTGTCATTAACTTTATGCAGCTTTAGCATAGGTACAGATAACTGGGAGGGGGGAGGGAGGGAGGGCTTGGGGGGGAGGGATGCATGCAGGGTTCAATTTCAAGTGCACACTAGGGCCTCAGGGGCTGTGTCTCACAGGGGAGGGGCCACTGGCTTTGGAAGTCGGAGCTACCCCACACCTTACAGTTCCCCAGCACTTGGATCCTGGGCCTCAGAGCTGATCCACATCGTCTCCAAGGTGAGCCTCTAGTTTTATAGCTAACTTTCCAAACAGCAAGAAGTTTTCTGCGTGCATCATGGTCTCCCTTGTGCTTGGTATAAAGCCCCAAACCTAATACATGGCCAAGTGACGTCTCAACATGGACCTCTCAGTTTGTGCCGTCTTTTTATTCTATGACTTACTGAACACAGTCTGTCCTTTGGTTGCTTTTTTTTCTTTCCTTGAGTCAGGATCAGCTGGGCATGGTGTTACATGCCTTTAATCCCAGCACTTGAAAAGGCAGAGGCAGACAGATCTCTGCAAGTTCAAGTCCAGCCTGGTCTACACAGTGAGTTCCAGGACAGCCAGGGCTGCACAGAGAAACCTATCTTGGAATGGAGAGAGACAGAGAGGAGGTGGTGGTCCGGCTGGGTAGCCGACCTTCCTGCCTCAGTCTCCCACACAATGGAATCACAGGAGCAAGTCCCCCTTGTACCCTAAGTCTGTTAATCGCTTCTTAGGTCATGACATAGTTTGGATTTGTGTCAAAGCCTGGGTCCCTGGATGGTGCGCTTGGGAGTCGATAAAGCATGTTGGGAGGCAGGGCTAGTGGAGATCCTCAGTTTGTGGAGGCACATACTGAAGGGACTAGTGAGACCAGATTCTTTTCTGCCTTGGCTTCCTGGCTGACAGTTTTTCCTCTGCCTGGCAGGCCCCACTCCCATGGTCCTGTGCTACTGACTGCATCACAGCCCCAACCACCTGGGCCAGGCCGAACTCTAAGACAGAAAAACATTTTTTTTTTTATTCATAAGCTGATCGTCACGTGTCTTGTAACTGACAGAATACTAACACAGACAAGTGGAATTCTTTTTGCACTGCAGCAAAGATATGTTCAGAGCTTAGGGGTAGCTAGCTCTCTAGCCCTTTTCTCTCTGACCAGGTTAAGTACCATCTTCCTATTACCATAGCGCTTAGATTCTTACCTTGGAAGGGTAAAAAGCTCTCTGCAAGCGGAGCATGGTGGCGCACGCCTTTAATCCCAGCACTCAGAAGGCAGAGGTAGGCGATCTCTCTCCGTGAGTTCGAGGCCAGCCTGGTCTACAAAGTGAGTCCTGGACAGCCAGAACTACATAGAGAAAACCCTGTTTCAAAACAAACAAACAACAACTTCAATACATTTCTTGCTTCTATTTGGAGAACTCAGTACTGAAGGGACCCCATCAGGCTACTCAAAACAAGCATTTACCCACCACCATGTATCAGCCACTGGGAGAGAACCAAATCATAGTTTTGGAAGAGAGGTGGAAAAAAAAAAAGATGTCATCTTCACAGGGAGGTTTTTCTTTTAAAACTTTAAAAAATTTTATTCTTTAAAATTTTCATTCATGGAGCTGATTGTGGGGGCTGGAGAGATGGCTCAGCGGCTAAGAGCTCTGGCTGCCCTTCCAGAACACCCAGGTTCAGTTCCCAGCATCCACAATGCAGTTCACACCCATCCGCGACTCCAGGTCCAGTTCTACTGCTTCTGACACCCTCAGATGGACACACATGCAGGCAAAACACCAGTGATCATAAAATAAAAATACATTATATAATTTTTTAAAAAGAAATTTTATTCATGTATCTACTGTGTTCTGATTATATCTTTTCCTCACTCCGCACCTCCAGCTCCCCTGGGGACCCCAATCACATTTTTCTCCATTTTCATGCCCTTTTATAATTTTTAATTCATGGCTTTTTTTTAAGCCACAGAAATACATTAGTGCTGCTCGTATCGCATGGGCATGCAGTTATCCACTGGGGCTGCGACAGCACAGGAGTCACACTCCTAAGGAAAAATGGCTCTCTCCCTAACTGCCAATAGTTTCTTGTGGAGGGATGAGGCCTCAGGGGCTCCTCCCGACCCCATGCTGGAATTTTAACTGGATTGATCTGGTGCAGGTCCTGCGAAGGTAACCACAGCTGGCATGAATTCGTGTGCAACAGTCAGGTCAAGGCCAGAGCAGAGCCTGGTAGGTCTGTGGGCTCACTGGTCTCCACAGTGAGCTCTAGGCCAGCTAGTGCTACATACACAGTGAGACCCTGTTTAAAAAAGACCAGGATGGAACAGAAAACTTTATCCTCTGACATGTTTGTGGGGATGTAAAATGGTACAGACACTGGAAAGCACCACAGAATTTCTGCAAAACATTAAAAATGGATCTGACCATCCACTTCTGAGTACATACCCAGGGAAGGGTCTCAGACAGGTATCACCCGTGTGTTTGTGGAGGCCTTACCCACAGCTGGAGGAAAAAACCCGCAACATGACTATACAAAATGGAGCAGCTGTGTTTGTACAGAGACTACATGCACCATCCCCTAGGCTTTGCTTTTATTTATATGTATGTATGTATGTATGTATGTATTTATTCTGAGACAGGATCTTTTACAGCCAGCCTGGGTCAGAACTCTATTCAAAGCTGAGGTTTATTTATTTTTTATTTTTCTATTTGGCGGGGAGGGGGGGTGTAGCCCTGGCTGTCCTAGACTCGCTTTGTAGAGCAGGCTGTCCTCGAACTCACAGAGATCCACCTGCCTCTGCCTGCGGAGTGCTGGGATTAAAGGTGTGTGCCACCACCTCTAGTCTCCCAAATGGCACAAGTTAAAAAGCAACTATTCAAACAGTAGGTGCACTGTACTGCCTATAATGTACTCTAGTCAAAGAGAAACACAAAACTTAGCAGCCCTCACCTCCGCAGGGAATCAACTAGCAATAAACCCCCCCACTCCCCCACCCCGCACACCTCTGAAAACCGGCTTTTGCTGTGCACTCTGCTTACTCAATGTCGGCAGAGGTGCGCAGGGCCAGCCCGCTGGGACCCTGGAGACAGAACTGCACATCCCTCCCAATTCCTAGTATAACGACATGCTCCTGGGAGACTGAAATCAGCCGCACTCAAAGAATTTAACCACAGAGTCAGAAACTGCTGGGGAGCGCCCACCTCCACCCGGAGAGCCTGTGGTTAAGCAGTTACTGGGATGCCAGTTGTTAGTCACTGCGCGCTGTGCACTCCCAGGGTCTCAGTGACAAAGGATGAGCGTTAGACACCGGGTCTGTTCTACTTTAGTTTCTGTTCCTGTGATTAAACACCGTTACCAAAACCAACTCTCGGAGGAAAAGGGTTTATCTGGTTTCCACTTCCGGGTCACAGTCCACATCGCAAGGGGGGAAACTGGAGGCAGGAACGGAAGCAGAGGCCACAGGAGAGCGAGCGTGGCTTCCTCCTGTGTTCCCAGCTTGCTTTTCTTCTACAACCCGGAGCCACCTGCCCAGGACTGGCGCCATCCACAGCAATCAACAATCAAGAAAACGGCCTACAGGGCAATCTGATAAAGGCAGTTCTTTACTTGAGGCTCCTCTCTCCAGGTGGCTCTAGTTTGTGTCAAATTGGCAAAAAACCTAGCAGCACAGTGTACATGAAAACAAAGCATTTTGTTCCTTTCTTAGCAACAAAACATTGTTTGTCTCCGAGGCTGCCACAGAAACTAGGATTTCTCTTTCCCAGACAGGTTCCAGGCACTCGAACCTGCCCTGCTTGTAGGCGTTGGTGCTGGCCACAGACAAATCCTCCACCCTCCCTTTTCCAAGGACAGGCCATCAGATCAGGCATCTTGAGAGCCTGTCTCACAACTGGAGTGAGGAAGGCTGGGGCAGACAGACTTGCTTGGCTTCCCCACCCAGCCTGTCTTCTTGACATATGTACTGATGTTTCCACAGCAACCCCAGAGGTCAGAGGTCAGAGAGCTCTAGGACAGTCGGTCATGTGGCAGTTCCAGGAGGGTGGTAGCCTGAGAGGGCGGGCATGCTCCTGACGTCTCCTTCAGGCCTTGCCCTGGGTATCTCTTCCCTTGTGTCTCTTAATTCTTCTCATGATGGATGGGCAGACTGCTTCCCTCAGTAAGTTCTGTGAATAGATCAGTCTTTTATTCCTTTCTGCTTATTGCATTTTTTTCTCTTTGACAGTCCTGATACATAACTCTAGCTAAGTGTTAGAATTACCAGCATGAGCTCAAGCTAATTAACTGAAATCCATTGGAGCTTGTGCAACCCCAGTTTATATGTCCAGAGTGTCAGAAGCAAGGCAACTCGGTGGGGTTGGGGGGGAGGGGCTGGGGAAGGGGGGAGGGGCTTGGAGCAAGTGTTAATCCCATCAGGAAGGAATAAGACCAATACCACAGTTTTTGAGCCAAATCTGAAGCAAGCTTTATTAAATACTGGCCAGGACGATGCCCCTGGCCCGTCCACACCAGGAAGTCCCAGAGTGTGGCACCAAATTTCATTCGTCAGAAGCTCATGACGGCAAAACCCACAAGGCTCCCTGCTTCCCACCTTTGTTCAATCAGGGGCGAGCACACACCCTGACGTACTTCCTGCCTCCTTCCAGCCCAGCTACATGTGATCAAGTGCGTCATTTGCAGTTGGTGCAACCAAGCTTGCTTATAGAAGCGAATGCGGGTGGCTTGTTATCTTCGGGCCCCTGCATTCCAGGAAGTTAGCTGTCCTTCGGCAAGTGGGGCTCACAGGCTCAGGGCGTTTTTTGTTTTAAGCACTTTAAGTAATTTAAACTTAAAACGCAACTGTAGCCGTCACACAAGCACCTGAGCAGGGGGTAGTGTGCGTGGTTGACAGGATCAGTCTGCACTTGGCTCAGAAACTCTCTCCGGCTGGCTTACTGGAAAAGGGTGTCGTCATCCCCCCACCCCACCCCACCCCCCACTCCACCCCACCCCCCGTTTACAGGGGTGATGATCTGCATTGACCTCAGTGGTTGAAGAACAGAGGAAAAGCTAGGAGCAGCATTTGACTCTCTGCGACTAGGAATGAGAAATCAAAGGTCAAGGCCGACCTGAGGGGCCTACCCTCCAGACCTTACATGCGACAGGTGAGGGAGGGCCTTAGTCTACCAAACCCCAGGGGCTGACAGGGGAGCCACAGGTAGTAAGGAACCCAGGAAGAGGCCGTCATAGCCTGATCTTCCCACAAAGTCCCTGAGAAACCACCAGGAGGTTCCACAACAGGTCCAAGGCCTCTCAGGGTCAAAGAACGAGGTGCTTCTGTAAGCCTCAGTGGCTTAAGAAACGGACAGGACAGGTCTTTGTAGATCAAGACCAAGAAACACCAGTATTTGCAAAGTTCTCAGAGCAACCCAGGCAAGAAGCCACTAGAGCAGTTACTGGTCCAGTGATGATGCGGACAGATGTAGAATCTGAAGCAAGCACACACTTTTGTCTTTGTCACATGTCCCTCTAGGAAGAGTGATTGAGGAAGGCAAGAATTAGAGCGGCTGAAAAGGAGAGTTAGTGGCAATAATCCCTTGGCTGGGCACCCATGTCTGGCGGCCCCTGTCTTTTTGTGGCATCTCTCTTTACAGCAGGAGGAGGAGTACACCTGCTCTCACGGACAAGCTGTTTGATAACTGGCTGAGTCCCTCCCTCATGCCCACAGCCTTAGCCATAAACCAGAGCAAGCGAACATACACTTAAGGGCCTTTCCAGTTAAGTAGACAGAGGTAGGGCCTCTTCGGCACGGGTTTAAGGTCAGTGAAGGATCGGTCCGTCTGTAGCAGTGACTCCAGGGTGGCCCTGCCTCCAGCCCCTTGTGCTTCCACCCAGACTGTGGTAACAATTTAGTTAGGTTTTTTGGGTTTGGGGTCTTTTTTTTAGTATTTTTTTTAATGTGTATTGTGTCGTGGAAGTTTTGGTTTACGTTATGTAAACATGTTTTTGTTTCAATCCCAGGTGTGGGATATGGGGGCTGCTCCAGTTTGTCCACAGCTGAGAGCTGCCTCCTGAGAGGGCGAGTGGTGTTTGTCAGCTGGGAACTGCCTCATGCGGGGGTGTGGTCTTTGCCGGTTGGAATTAATAGGAAAGCCCAGAGAAAGGGAGAGAGAGAGAGAGAGAGAGACAGAGACACAGAGACAGAGACAGAGACAGAGACAGACAGAGAGACAGAGAGACAGACAGAGACAGAGAGAGACAGAGACAGACAAACAGACAGAGACAGACAGACAGAGACAAACAGACAGACAGACAGAGACAGACAGAGACACAGAGACACACAGACACACAGAGACACACAGACACACCGAGAGAAGAACCCTTGGAGGAGATGGTCGAGGGAGGAGGAGGAGGGGAAGGCGGTGGCTGCTGCTGTGGCGGTGGCAGCAGAGGCGGCTGCCCTGGTGGCTGCCCGTTGCAGCTGCTGCTGCTGAATATCCTGGTGACAGAGATTGGACTTGCCACAAAGAACGTGATGACCCTAAACAGCAGGAAGCAGCCAAAGAGAACTAAGCCCCTTCTCCCCGCTAATCCTCTTTCTCTCCTACCTGGTGTTGGGGTGTTGGAAGGGAGATAGAGCCATTGAGAAACCCCAAATAAAGTAGGTTGAAAATCTAAACCTACGTATTTTTGGTTGCGAGCCTAGCCTTTAATGGCTGAGCCATCTCTCCAGCCCCTAAACCTACATACGTTACCGTATTTACGCCATGATGTAGCCAGAACAGGAAGTCAGATCTCCTAGAGTCAGGGACAGTTGTGAGCAGCATGACATGGGCACTGAGGACCGAACTCTGCCCTCTGAAGAGCAGGAGGCACGCTTAACCACTGAGCCATCTCTCCTAGGTTTAGGTTGTTTTGGTTTAGTTTGGTTTTACGTAACAGTTAGCCATCCTGTGGTATTACACATTTGGTAACAAGTGCTCTACCACTGTGCTGCATCCCCAGCCCAGTAAATCTGTACGTAGTTTCAACTGGAGATGGAAGAGAAAAGCTGGCTCTGTTTGTTTGTTTGTTTGTTTACTCCTTCCTAGCCAGAAGATGTCCACAAACCCCCGAAGGACTCACTGATTGATGTGGCCCAGTGAATGTTTCAAGTGTTATGGTTCTGGAAGGAACATTTGTAGTTTCTGTGGGAAGAGCAGACAGCTGCCCTTTTCTCAAGAACAAGAGGTTTGGGGGGCGGGGGGGGTGGGGAGAAGCCTATCTTTGTCGTTGTTGGGGCCAGCCCAGTCCCTACAGCACGGGGCTTGCTAGTATGATCATAACATTGCTTATGTCACGTGCGCACCCAGCATCCTCTGAGTCATGTTAAAGATGAACGTGAACCACCTGTTTTCAGCATTTACTTAACTGGTTAGATGACAGATAGCCTTTGAAGTGCTGGTTGTTTTGTTTTGTAACACAGTCTCTCTCCCACGCTTTCCTGGAACTGACCGTTGTAGCCCAGGCTAGCCTCAAACTCCCTAGTGCTGGGACTGTTAGGACTCTGCTTCAGTCTGCCTTACCTGTGATGTCATTGCCTACCTGCCATGTGTGGGGGGGGGGGAATTGGACCTGCCCAGGGCTATATAAAAGTTCAGTCCTACCTCCCCCCCCCCCCCCGCTTCTTCTTCTTACCCCCTTTCTCCCTTCCTCTGTCTCTTTCTCTCCCGGTCCCTGTCTCTCTCTGGGGTACCCCTCCCCCATTTCTTTATCCCCCCCATGCTCATTTAATAAGCTCCTCTATAACATAACAGCTGTTATCTGTCTTCCTATCATCATCTATTTATTAACCACAAGAAGGACTACAGGCGCGTGCCACCACACCCGCCTTCACACACCGGACCGTGAAACTGTCTACACACACCAGACTGTAGAATATGGTTTTCCACATGGACAGTGGGCCTGTGCATTTTGTAAACACTGCAGTTCGCAAACAATGCTCTCCCTTTTCTGTGACTGATTAAGTCTTACTCAGTCGCTGCCCCCCCCCCCCCCAGTTGTCTGGCCAGGATGACGTGATGACGTAGACTTTGCCTAATATGGCGCTCTGTGCTGCATCAACTTAAAGAGTCCTCTTTGTAAACCTTCATCTGTGTGGATGAAACAGTCTCAGATTTCGTCTCAACCCTTCCCTTGCTGCTCTGCAACAGAGGAGAAAGTGTGACTGGCTGTGGCAGCTTAGGTGTAGGCGTGAGGAAAGGAAGCTGCTCTTCTTCCTCTGGCCTCCAGGTCAGCACACACCCCCTCCTGATTGCACTGTCTCCTCAGTTGCGTGAGGAGAGGGCTGTGGACAGGACGTCTGCAGCCGGGCATTCTTTGGTTGCTCAGGGGCAGTGGGAGCTCCCGATGTCACCTGGCCCTGGCATGAACACCCCTCTGGCTCCACTTTGCTTCCCTGACATTTCAGCCCTGTGTGTTCTACTTTCCAGCCAGCGGCGCCTTTCCTGTCTCAGGATCTGGCGAAGCTCACTGGTTTGCACTGGGCCACCAACCTCGCCCCCTCCCACCCGCACCTACCCAGCCTCTAGATCCCTTTTCTTTTAGGTCTGGTGTGGCCTTGAGGAGGCTGGGTGGAAGGACTAACAAAACACCACCACCCCATCTCTCAATTCTCAGGCCCTAAAATCAGGCTTTCTTTCCCCTTTGCCAGACTCCAAGGTGCCCCTCCCCCTCCACATCCAGGTATGCTGAGCGGAAGTTGCCAGAGGAGTCTGAAAAGCCCTGGGTCTCCACCAAGCCTGTGCTGTAGATGACAGCCTGGGTGAAATCTCTCAAGCGGCACTAGCTGAGTATTAACCCTTTGTTCTCCCTCTGCATTCCTCTGGGAGTCCTGGGCACCATTCCCTGGCCTCTGCAGATTGTCATCTGGAGCTGGCCGAGGTGACAAGGAAAAAAAATAAGAAAAATAACAGCTCCTGCTGTTCACCGCTAACCATGCTAATGACTGTGCAGATGTGGGAAAGCGAGACAGCTTGAATACCATGCAAACTGTGGTGTCGGTGTTTACTGCAAGTGAAACAGTGTAATATAATATTAGAAGTCAGTGCGATGACTCAGTGGGTAAAGGCACCGCTAATCCTGACAACCTAAGTTCGGTCCCCAGGACCCACTTGGTAGAAGTCAGTTTTCACAAATTGTCTTCTGGTCGACACCCACACCCACATCCACACCCCCACACACCCCCCCCACACCCTCTCCTCCCTCTGCCTGCCACATGCACAAATAAGTAAATAAATGCGTATATAATTTAAAAGAGAATTCTAAATCTGGGCTATGTGATGACACCCAAATCTGTTTACTGCATTCTAGTCCCTAGTCATAGAGGGTCCCAGAAACAGGAGTGTATGCCCTACATGAAGGATGCCCAGTGTGTTAGGAGAATTGGGCATCCTCACAGTTCCTAGGAGTTGCTCTATGCAAGTTTGGGGTTCCTGTGTTTTGCTTGAGGGGTTTGCTTTGCTTTGTTTTGAGACAAGTTCTCCCCATGCCACCCAGGCCAACCTCAAACTCATTTTCCTACCTCAGCCTCCCAGGTGCTGGGATTACACATACGCACCACTACACCTGGCAGAGATTTGTTTTTGTTTTTAGAGACAGGGTTTCTCTGTGTAGCCTTGGCTGTTGTGGACTTGCTTTGTAGACCAGGCTGGCCTGCCTCTGCCTCCCAAGTGCTGGGATTACAGGTGTGCACCACCACACCCACCTGGCAGAGATGTTTTTCAGAAACATCTGGCACACACCTGTAATCCTAGCATTTGAGAGATAGAGAGACAGGAGAATCAGGAACTCAAGGTCATTTGTGGCTATATATCAAGTTTTAGGCCAGCCTAGGAGACTGTCTTCAAAACAAAACAAAACAAAATAAAACAAAAAGACCAATCGCAACAACAATACTGAAGACCTCCATAGATAATCGTAACTGCAAACTAGCCAAAACAAAAGAAAACATCTTTGATCTCAGCCCTCGGGAGGCAGAGGCAGGCAGATCGCTGTGAGTTCGAGGCCAGCCTGGTCTACAGAGTGAGTCCAGGACAGCCAAGAATACACAGAGAAACCCTGTCTTGAAAAACCAAACCAAACCAAAACAGGGAGCAGTGAGATGGCTCAGCAGATAAAGGTGCTCGCCAGAAAGCCTGACTTGTCGAATTTCATTCCAGGATCCACATGGTAGAAGGAAGAAACAAGCTCCAGCTCTTTGTCCTCTGGCTTCTGTGCGTAGCTCCAGGCTGAAGAAATGTAATGAGGAATTAAAAAAAAAAAAAAATCTAACATCTATAGAATGATTCCAAATGCTGTTAGATAACCAACGTTCCAGAAGGAGAAAGGATGGAGAAGAAACGACGAGGAGAGAATTTTCCTCACTCTAAAACCCCAATGAATGACATCAACCCTACATCCAGGAAGCTGCAAAAAAGACCAAGGAAAAACAAACAGGTGAGTCGCAGCCAGGGAGACGGAGGAGCAGAGCGGCAGCCAAAGCGGCAGAGCCAGAAGAGGGGCAGATGTTGGTCACAGAGCCCCGGTGACGGCGTGAGTCTGCAGGCTCTGGCAGGCTGGCACCACGCGTGAGTACACGCTGTTTGCTTTAGTTTCAGGAGTTGCAAAATCCGCTCTGACTGTACCATGTTCAAGCAGTTTCTGGTTTGTTTGTTTTGTTTCTTAAGACCACTGATGTGCCGGGCGTGGTGGCACACACCTTTAATCCCAGCAGTCGGGAGGCAGAGGCAGGAGGATCTCTGTGAGTTCGAGGCCAGCCTGGTCTACAAAGCAAGTCCAGGACAGCCAGGGCTACACAGAGAAACCCTGTCTCAAAAAACAAAACAAACAAAAAGACTACTGATGCAGTCTGGGGCTCTGGAGATGAGTTTATTTTCCCTGCCAGTTCAAGAAAAGACAGGGAGGGGGCTGGAGAGATGGCGAGAAAAAAAGAAAATAAAAGACAGGGAAAATGTAAAACACCAGGGAGCTTCAAGGAAGTCTCAAGCACTGCAAACAAGCAGCAAACACACAAAGACTCTCTCCAGTCTCTTCTCAGGGCTTAAAAAACCTCTCCAGAGTTAGTCTCTCCTACGTTAGGATTGGTCAGTTTGAAGACAGGTATAGTCCACTGGTCCACGTCCTGACTCAGTTCATCAGTGGGGGGCCTGTTGATGGGAGACAAATGCTGCCAGGTATTTTGTTTGTTTGGGTGGTTGGTTAGTTTTGGTTTTTTCGGAGACAAGGTTTCTCTGTGTAGCCTTGGCTGTCCTGGACTCTCTCTGTAGACCAGGCTGGCCTCGAACTCACAGAGATCCACCTACCTCTGCCTCCCGAGTGCTGGGATTAAAGGCGAGCACCATCACGCCCGGCTCGCTGGCAGGTTTTTGTCTCCAGTTGGAAGGAAGGTTGAGGAAGAAGCTGGCCATCTTGGAGATTCTCCACCTTTATTACCTAGCTGTGGCCTCCTCCCCTACATGTCTGCCTCCTGGTCTCTGACTTTGATGCCAAGATTGGATATTTTCCTTGAAGCTGCTCCCTCACTCAGCCCCGCCCCCATTCCACCTGAGCCAATTCTCATCTGAAGTGAGTGTCCCGCGGTTGACAGAGGCTGCGTCGAAGATCTGGTGGGACGGTAATGTCCAGACGTGTCGGCTCTTTTTAGGTTTAAGGGACAAAGTTTCCTGGTGTGCACCCCATGGCCATCTACAAGAAGTTACTAGAAAACAGATTTTTTTTTAACCAGCCTAACGTGGTTCGTAAGTCGTTTTCAGGCGCCTGCATCTGCTGGTGAGTCCTTGGCTTGCTCGGGCATACTTGTATCTGCAATGCCAAGCCACAGGCTGAGCTTCGGCCAGAATGTTTCCTGAGCCTCAGGCTTTGGTTGAGAGTCTCACCGTTGGATGTCACTGTGAGTGTAGGAAGCAGCTTCAGTCCCATCTAACGGATCACAGGGCCCAGCAATCGCTGTTTTATTGAACAATGCCTTGTTGTTTTGTAGTAGTAAACTTTTGAATAAATGCCACTTGTCTCCCCAGTAGGTGCCCACAGTATTTAAACCAGCAGCCCAATGTTACACATACTCTGAGGTGGCCAATGTGAAAACTACAAGTCCTACTGAAAGAGGCAGGCAAGACTCAGGCCTGTCATCTCAGCACTCAGGAGGCTGCCTCAGAGCAGCGACTTCCAGGCTGCTCAGTCCATAGAGTAAGTAAGAGTCCATTAAAAAAAAAAAAGTATGCTGGACTGGGCATGGTGGCTCACATTTTTAATCCCAGTGCTTGGGAGGCAGAGGCAAAAGGATCTCTGTGAGTTCGAGGCCAGCCTGGTCTACAATGCAATTCCAGGACAGCCAAGGCTACACAGAGAAACCCTGTCTCGAAAACCAGAAAACAAAACAAAACAAAAACAGAAAGTGTGCTGGTGGTTGTGCATCACGCCTTTAATCCCAGCACTCAGGAGGCAGAGGCAGGTGGATCTCTGTGCATTCAAGGCCAGCCTGATCTATAGCAAGTTCCAGGACAGCCAAGGCTACACAAAGAAACCCTGTCTCAAATAACCAATAAATAAAATTAAAAAGTATAACTTTATATAATATATATGCCAGGCTGGAGAGATGGCTCAGAGATTACGAGCACTGACTGCTGTTCCAGAGGTCCTGAGTTCAATTCCCAGCAACCACATGGTGGCTCACAACCATCTATAATGTGATCTGATGCCCTCTTCTGGCCTGCAGGTGTAATGCAGGCATAGCACTGTACACATAATGAATAAATAATAAATAAATAAACCTTTATAGTATATATGCCAAGTATAGCCAATTAGTGGCTAGCTTTTCACGGAAACAATGGAGGAAATAGGAAAATGAAAGATAAAGTATTAAAAGAAAGGAAGATTAGAATCCTATGTCCCGTAAAAACATCTTTCCAAGCCGGGCGCAGTGGCACATGTCTGTAATCCTAGCACTTGGGGAGGCAGAGGCAGGTGGATCTCTATGAGTTCGAGGCCAGCCTGGCCTACAAAGCAAGTCCACAACACCCAGGGTGACACAGAGAAACCCTGTCTTGAAAAATAAAAACAAAACCTTTCCAAAAATCAGGGCAAGTTGGAAGTGGTGACTCATCCCTGTAATCTCAGCGTGTACGGCTACTGAGGCAGGAGCATTGCAACTTTGAAGCCAGCCTGGATAATGAATAAGTTCCAGAGTACCTAGGGCTACATGGTAAGACTATGTGGAAAAGGAAGGAAGGAGGGGGGGGGTAGGGAAGGAGGGAGGACTCAGAAGCTTAGAGTTGCAAAGGCTTTCTTCATTTGCTGTCTCTGTCCCTTTTGGTCCAGGCTTGGAGAGTTCCCACCAATGTTTGAAACGTCTATTATCTATTCCTTAAACCGTTTTTATCCTAACGGGTTTGCAGCCGCACTGATGGCTTCATCTCCGGGTGGGTTTTACTTTCACTATTGCTATGGTTTCCTTTTATTCCATTCTGTTCTCTTCCCCTTCTCCAGTAACTCAATCTAGTCCAGGCTGGCCTCAAAGGCACAATCCTCCTGCCTCAGGCTCCTCAGGAGCTGGGATTACAAACGTGAGTTTGTGGTGGCCTTTAATCCCAGCACTCGGGAGGCAGAAGCAGGCAGACCTGGTCTACAAAGCAAATCCAGACAGGCAGGGCGATTACACAGAGAAACCCTGTCTCAAAACAAGAGACAAACATGAGTTACCTCATTTCTTAACCTTTTTTTCCCTTCTTGGAGGGAATTAGTGTTAATCAGTTAATTAGTGTTGTGTTGGAATCTAGGAACCTCACAGAGCACAAGACTCTCCCTCAAACTCCAAAGTGCAGTAGTGTCCCCTTAATGCATCTTGGGGTACAACAGACCCCAGTTCCATTGTCCAACAGCACCAAAATTGTACACCCTGCAAACGATAGCTATCTGCCCCACCCCCATCCCAAGAATCACCGTTCTGTGTAGACTCTGACTACCTTCCTTTTCAGACAAGCAGGGATCATGGTGGGGAGGGACTGAGCGTGGTTTGTAGTGTTCTGTTTACACTGTAGTGTGGGACTTTTCTTCTCTCTCTCTCTCTCTCTCTCTCTCTTTTTTTTTTTTTTTTTTTTGGTTTTTCGAGACAGGGTTTCTCTGGCTGTCCTGGAACTCCCTCTGTAGTCCAGACTGGCATTGAACTCACAGAGATCCACCTGCCTCTGCCTCCCAAATGCTGGGATTAAAGACGTGCGCCACCACTGCCCAGTGACTTTTCTTCTCTTAAAGGTTGAATAATACTTTTGTTTGTTTTTATTATTTGGAGACAGGGCTTCTCTGTGTAATAGCCTGTTGAACTCAGAGATCCTCCTGCTTCTGCCTCCATCCGCCTCTTGGATTAAAGGTGTGTGCCACCATACCTGCCTCAAAGGTTGAATGCCACTACATTGTGTGTGTAGATTCTTGTGTTCACTAATTTCCTTTCACGGCTGTGAGCAAATACTTGACAAAGGAAAAAGGGAAGGGAAGAAGAATTATTCTGGCTCACAGCTGAGAGGGCACAGTCTGCAACGGCCAGGAAGGCAAGAAGGAGGGTGGTGTGAGACTGGGTTAGAAGTGGAGCCAGCTGCAACCCTTACAGCCTATACCTAGGGCCCTTCCTACCTCTGCAGCCAAGCTCTACGTCCCTGAAATTCCATAGTCTCTCAGAGCATCACCACCAGCCGAGGACCACCAGGACATCACCACCAGCCAGCCAAGGACTAGCAGGACATCAACACCAACCAGCCGAGGACCACCAGGACATCAACACCAGCTGAGGACTAGCAGGACATCACCACCAGCCAAGGACCACCAGGACATCACCACCAACCAGCCAAGGACCACCAGGACATCAACACCAGCCGAGGACCAGCAGGACATCAACACCAGCCGAGGACCAGCAGGACATCACCACCAGCCAGCTGAGGACTAGCAGGACATCAACACCAACCAGCCGAGGACCACCAGGACATCAACACCAGCCGAGGACTAGCAGGACATCACCACCAACCAGCCAAGGACTAGCAGGACATCAACACCAGCCGAGGGCCACCAGGACATCACCACCAACCAGCTGAGGACTAGCAGGACATCACCACCAACCAGCTGAGGACCACCAGGACATCAACACCAACCAGCTGAGGACCACCAAGACATCACCACCAGTCGAGGACCACCAGGACGTCACCACCACCTGAAGACCACAGGATATCACCACCAGCCGGGGACCACCAGAACAGCTAAGTGTTCACCTCAGGAGCGTGTGGGGCTATTTCACATGCAGAGCCCAAAAAGCCAGGAGTTCGACGTCCATCGTCCACACTGAACACTGTTGTTCCTGCCTTCTGGCTGCTGTGAATAAGGCTGTGGTGAGCACAGGCACACAGTTTTCCTTTGCTTTGTTTTTTAAGACCCTGATTTCCATACATCTAGAAGTGGGTTTTTTTTTTCTTCTTTCTATTTTTAACATAGCTAACACTTGACGGGTGGAGTCTTTTGTTTACGTTGTCCATACCCAGTGATAAGCAGCTTAAAGAAATTAGATAACACCTAGGGCAGCTGGGAATCTCCTTAGTTGGAGTTGAGCAGGCTCACAGCTGATACCGCACTACCTCACGCGGCAACCCTACGGTTCAGTTACAGCGGCGCCCTCTGTGGTCTGCTCACCCGTTCCATGCTGATGTCACCCTCATCTGAATGCCTTGGATCAGCATCCTTTCCTGTGGCTGAGCCTTGAACTCCGGAGTCGTGTGTTTTGGCTCTCTTTCCCCCAGACTGCTGTCGGTTGGACCCACCCCCACCTGGACTGTCAGGGGTCTTGTGTGGCCTCCAAACTCAAGCTCACAGCCAAGCAAAGCGGCAAGCTGGCAAGGGCTGCAGCGGTTTCTCCCCCTCCACCTCAGTCACAGATCTTGGCATTTGGAGCAAGAAATACTTCACTCCCCGACTGGGGAAACAGTATGGCTCTGGAAAAGTGAGGGACACTGTGCTGAGGCACTCTGGTCTGGTCAGTTTTCACAGACAAGCTTATTACTCGGTTCAGCTCTCAGATTACAGCCAGGCTTAAGGTCACCACCATCACTGTGACACACAACGGGGACTCTCTAATATCCATAGGGTGGCCGAGCGGGAGGTTTCCATCTTACCTTGCATGAACTAGCACCAACACGCAGATCTAGGACAGACCTCTGTCAAACACATCAGAGTTTGGTCAACTACCACTTGAATGCCGGAGCTAGCCCTCCATATGTTCTTATAAATAAAGTTATTATTTGTACAGTATTCTGCTCCCATGTGTGCCTGTATGCCAGAAGAGGGCACCAGATCACATTATGGATGGTTGTGAGCCACCATGTGGTTTCTGGGAATTGAACTCAGGACCTTTGGAAGAACAGACAGTGCTCTTAACCTCATAAATAAAGTTTTGATGGAACATGGGCATAACATTGTTACCTACTGTCTTGCTGCTGCCAGCACATAATGGCGGAGTTGAGGGGTTGTAACACTACGTGGACCCCTGAGACCTACAGAGCACAAATGCCTGCAGTTCTAGTACTTAGGAAGTAGAGGTGAGAAGGTCGGGAAGTCTGAGGCCAGCTGGGTTGTTAGATTCTGTCTCTTAAGACAGGACAAAAAACCTACAATGAGCCTGTCTGTATCCGTGTAGCTATGTGTGCAAGACTGCATGTGCCCACAACTGTATGTGCCCACGACTGCATGTGCCCAGGATTGCATGTGTCCTTGACTGCATGTGCCCACGACTACATGTCCCCATGACTGCATGTGCCCTTGACTGACTGCATGTGCCCATGGCTGCATGTGTCCTTAACTTCATGTGTCCTTAACTGCATGTGCCCTTGACTGCATGTGCCCATGACTGCCTGTGCCCATGGCTGCATGTGCCCTTGGAGATTAGCAGAGTGTGCTGATCCCCTGGAGCTACAGTTGAAGTCCTGTGAGTGGCCTGCTGTGGGTGCTGAGAAACAAACTCAGGTCATTTGTAAAAGCAACAACACTAGTAACTGCCGAGCCATCTATTCAGTCCTGCACATAGTCAAGTCTGCAGTACTTCCTACCTGGCCGTTGACACACCGCGCTCCCTGCCTCCTGAGGGTAGCCTGTCGATGTTTGAGCACAGGAGTGGCTGGGTCCCCTTCCCCAGCAGCTGAGGGAGCATGTGGAGGGAGAGCTGGTGGAGCCCCTGCCTCTCAGGTGGGAAGCAGCTGGCTCCTCTGCTGGCAAGCTCACTG
Source organism: Acomys russatus (assembly GCF_903995435.1). Taxonomy (NCBI): domain Eukaryota; kingdom Metazoa; phylum Chordata; class Mammalia; order Rodentia; family Muridae; genus Acomys; species Acomys russatus. The sequence continues at coordinate 49,435,920 of NC_067162.1, read as the reverse complement.
ACGGCGCTCACAGGCCAGATGGTTATTCTCTGGAGTTCTGCCCGTAGTCTACACATTCCCTCTTTTTAAAATGTCTCTTAATCTAATTATGTGTCTCTGTGTGTGTGTCGGGGAGCATTCATGGAAGTACAGGTGCTCTCAGAGGCCAGAAGAGGGCGATGGAAGTGACAGATCCTCCCGAGCAGTAGAAACAGGCAGTTGTGAGATGCTGACTGTGGGTGCTAGGAACCAAACTCTGGTCCTTTGAAAGCGCAGTACCTGCCCTTAACCACAGTGCTGTCTCTCTAGCCTTCTAGAAACAATTTATTACCAATCCTTTTTTTTTTTTTCCCGAGACAGAGTCTCTCTGTGTTAGCTTTGGCTGTCCGGGACTCACTTGTAGACCAGGCTGGCCTTGAACTCACAGTGATCCGTCTGCCTCTGCCTCTGCCTCTTGAGTGCTGGGATTAAAGGCGTTCGCCACCACTGCCTGGCCTTATTAACCAATCTCACTGTTAGTTTCTCTTTTACATTTATTTATCCTGTGTCCGTGTGTGCATATGCATGGTCTTGATGGTGATGCAGGTAGGGGTCAGAGGGTAACAGTCTGGAGCTGGTTCTGCCCATCTACCCGGAGGACTGTGGGGTCAAACTCAGGGTGTCACACTTGGTGGTGGAGCCATCTCTGTATGATACATCTGTTTAAGAGTAGGGTTTATGTAGCTGGGCGTGGTGGTGCACACCTTCAATACCAGCACTCGGGAGGCAGAGGCAGGCAGATCACTGAGTTCGAGGCCAGCCTGTTCTATACAGTGAATCCAGGACAGCCAAGGCTACATAGAGAAACCCTGTCTTTAAAAAAAAAAAATGGTGTTTAATCTCAGCATGTACTAGGGAGACACAGAGGGCAGATCTCTGAGTTCAAGGCCAGCTTGGTCTACAGAGTGAGTTCTAGAGTTACAGAGAGAAACCATCTTGGGGGTAGGAGGAGTGGAGTAAACCAGGTGTGACAATACGTGCCTTTAATCCCAGCATTTGGGAGGAAGAAACAGATCATGAGTTCAAGTCCAGCCTGGGATACATGAGACCCAATCTCAAGAAATAAACTAAGTTTAAAAAAAAAAAAAAGCCTTCAGTCTGCCCAATGTAATGGAAAAATGGCGGGCTTGGAGCTGCGGGCGGTGCTAGAGTAGAGGGGCACTCGCCATCTGCATCGAGGTCGTGGAGCATCCGGGGGTCGTGGAGCATCCGGGGGTCGTGGAGCATCCGGGGTCGTGGAGCATCCAGGAGCATCCGGGGGTCGTGGAGCATCCGGGGGTTGTGGAGCATCCGGGGGTCGTGGAGCATCCGGGGTCGTGGAGCATCCGGGGGTCGTGGAGCATCTGGGGGTCGTGGAGCATCCGGGGTCGTGGAGCATCCGGGGGTCGTGGAGCATCCGGGGGTCGTGGAGCATCCAGGAGCATCCGGGGGTGTTTACAGTTGAAGAAATGATGCCTCATATCCAACGTTTGAAAGGAGCACATAGTAAGAACTTATTTCTTAAAGGCAAAAAGAAGAATTATTGGCTGGTGACAGACTTGTCTATCTTCGTGATAGACAAGTTAATTAAAATGATCTTGGTGAGCAGTTAGGAGTTGGGAGTGGAAATCTTCGGTTTGCTGATGAAACAGCCATGCTAGAAAAAAACAAAACTGGTCAAGGCCTTTGGCACCCTTCTGTGCTGAGGTAGATGTTAGGTTTGTTTTGGATTCAGCTTTTCTGGAAGGTGAACATGAAAAAGTGTACTTTTATCCAATGACTAATGCTGCAACCATGAGACTGAAGACTTTCTTGTATTGGTGAAGAATACAGGACATGACCCCATAATTCTAAACTGAAAAGTGATTGCCAGGTGTGCTGGGAGATGCCTTTCATCCAGCACCCTAGGCAGAGCAGGCTGATCTGAGTTCTAGGCCAAGCAAGACTATATAGTAAAACAATAGCCACTTGGGCTAATGCTCATAATTAAAACATTTCTGATTTAAAAAAAAAAAAAAGCAAAGCCAGGTAGTGGTGGCACATGCCTTTAATCCCAGCATTTGGGAGGCAGAGGCAGGAGGATCTCTGTGAGTTCCAGGCCAGCCTGGTCTACAAAGCAAGTCCAAGACAGCCAAGGCAACACAGAGAAACCCTGTATCAAAAAAACCAAAACCAGCAACAACAACAACAAAAACAAAAAACAAAACAAAACAAACCCACCAAAAACAAAAACAAACAAACAACAACAAAAAAAAGCAAACCAATAAAATGTCTCCAGTTGAAAGGGTAGGCTCCATGGGAATGTGCCTAAAACAAAACCAAACAAACCGAACAAATAAACAACAACAACCAAAAAACCCAACCAAACAAAAACCTTCTCCTGGTTCAATGCCCAGCAATCTTGCCCAAGCCCAAATAGTAAACCATCCCAGAAGAAACAGTGAAGAAAGGTCGTGGCCGTGTAGCTGACTTTAGAACAAAGCTTTGCTTCCCTTTCTTTCTCTTTGTGACAGTCTCAGGTTCTTAGCCAAGTCTGACCTTGACCCTGATCATCCTGCCTCCATCTGCCCAGCACTGGGATTGCAAGTGTGGAGCTCCAGGCGGCACAAACTCTGAAGACACTGTCCTGAAACCGCCTACCCTTCACTCAAATCATCTGCTGCAGATTTCTCAACCCTCTACATGAATATTCCTGCCCCATCTTCAATGCTTTACCCATTTTGCATTTTGGTTTTCGAGACAGGGTTTCTCTGTGTAGCCTTGGCTGTCTTGTACTTGCTTTGTAGACCAGGATGGCCTCAAACTCACAGAGATACCCCTGCCTCTGCCTCCCGAGTGCTGGGATTACAGGTGTGTGCCACCACGCCCGGCTCTGGGTTTACTACTTTTGATGGATGCTTTTCCTGCTTAGGGACTCTTTCAGAGCCTTTGATTTCAGCTCATGGACTTGGTGTTTACTGACGTCCGTGTCCTGGTGCCACTCCACCCTTCCATTTCTTCCTGGTCCTGCCCAGCTCTCTCACACACCACTAACATTTCCAACTAACATCAATAGTTTCTACACTGCAGCACACATGCGCATGACTACACAGCAGCACACATGCCTGTGGTTACACCGCAGCACACATGCCTGTGGTTACACTGCAGCACACATGCGCATGGCTACACAGCAGCACACATGCCCGTGGTTACACCGCAGCACACATGCGCATGGCTACACAGCAGCACACATGCCCGTGACGTTTTCACATTAGCCTCTCGTTTCCGTGCCCTAATGGTTAGCAGAGCCGTACTTTCTTGTCCTTTATATCATCTGCGGTCAGATTCAAAATGAAGACAATTCCAGGTATCAGTGTGGTGACTAAAATGTTCAGCTTCTGCCTTTAATCCCAACACTCAGGAGCCAAAGGCAGGTAGATCTGAGTTCAAGTCCAGCCTGGGCTACACAGAGAACCCTTTCTGGTGGGAGAGGGGGGACACAAACAAAAAACAGTAACAAAGGCTAAACCTCATTTACTTCATGAGGGGGCGGGGCTCTTGTGAGGGTTGATAATGAGCTTTGTCTCCTCAGCAAGCTGCGTCCAAGCGGCCGCTTCCCCTGCACACTCCTCTTCAGTTTTAATTATGTTTTCAACCATCTAGCATTATCATCACTAATTTTTTGTTTGTTTTTAATTCCGAGTTTCTCTGTGTAGCCATGCCTGGTCTGGATCCCGCCGCTGGCCTCGAACCCAATTTCTTTCCCCTTTGGATTTTCGAGACAGGGTTTCTCTGTGTAACAGCCCTGCCTGTCCTGGAACTCTTTGTAGACCAGGCTGGCCTCAAACTCACAGTGATGCTCCTGCCTCTGCCTCCCAAGTGCTGGGGTTAAAGGCGTGCGCCAGCACACCAGGCTCAACTTACTTTTCTTTTTTTTTAAATAGTGCTGAACCATCGACCCCAAGACCACATGTGCGCCAGGCAAACACTACCACGGAGCCACACCTCAGCCCCCCTCCATCTTGTTTTTCTTTTTCCGGCTTATTTGTTCTCCAGAATGTTAATTAAGCCTCCAAACTCTGACTTTCAAACATTCTGGAATGTAAAAATTTCCCTCACTCTTTCCAAGATGTGCACGTTTGAGGGATGGAATCCGCATGCGGGTCGCACCCCCAAGGCTGCCGCTGGCTCTTTTGGGAAGATCTGTCTTGGCGCAGACAGCTGCAGGAGTTCGCCCTCCTGGAATGTGAGGCCCACAGACGTGCACGCATGTCTGTGGGCCATTCGTCACCGCAAGTGCCCCATTATCAGGCCTTCACTGGGCTTTAAAAAAAATTTTTTTTTTACTCCTTAAAGGGATAACAGTGAGGAGGGTGCGTTTGAGTTTGAGTTCCTCCGGCTTTGCTGACCTCGGTCTGGATTCCTTTCAGTTCTCAAGGCAAGCATAGGGATCCAACTGGATTCCAGGCACGAGATTGTTTTCAATGGAGTCCTTTTTAATTTAAAACATTCTGAGACTCAACTGGTCTGTTTTCCTCTTCCTTGCTGCCTCTCTTCCCCTCCTGTTCCGATCTCTGTATGTTTCTTTCTTCAGGAGAAGAAAAAGTAAGAGGAATTCAAAGAATGTAGCCCAAATAGAGAGGAAAGAGCACACATGTGGAAGGAGTGGTGAGTGTGTATGTGTGTGCGTGTGTGTGTGTGTGCGTATGAGTGTGTGTATGAGTGTGTGTGTGAATGTGAGTGTGCATGAGTGTACATGCGTGCATGTGTGTGTGCATATGAGTGTGTGTGCATGCATGTGCGTGCGTATGCGTGTGTGTGAGTGTGTGCGTATGAGTGTGTGTGTGAGTGTGTGTGAATGTGAGTGTGAGTGTTTGTGAGTGTGTGTATGAGTGTGTGTGTGAATGTGAGTGTGAGTGTGTGTGAGTGTTTGTGTATGAGTGTGTGTGTGAATGTGAGTGTGAGTGTTTGTGAGTATGTGCGTATGAGTGTGTGTGTGAATGTGAGTATGTGTGTATGAGTGTGTGTGTGAATGTGAGTGTGTGCGTATGAGTGTGTGTGTGAATGTGAGTGTGTGTGGAGTGGGGAAGGACTTGAAGAGGAGACAGAGCCAGGAAGGCGAGGAGGCAGAGCCAGGCCCTGAAAGCTCCAACTTCCCGCAGTGTGTGCCTGGGGCCCACTGTCACCGCTGAAGGTTTGCTATGGCCACTATGCAGGGGAGTGGGGTGAGTGGGGTGAGTTCTAGGCTGACAAAGGTTATTCTGAACAACTGGGTGGAGCGGGAGGGGGAGGGGGAGCAGGGAGGCTGCACCCCGGCAGCAGCTCAGAGACGGACAGCAGCGCCCCACTAGAGCCTGCCCCCACTAGATCAGGGAGGGGAGAGCCAGGGAGGGGAGAGAGGCGAGGGAGCAAACAGGAACTGAACCCTGGGAAGTGCCTGTCCTTCAAAACTCTGTCCTGGACTGCGCGATTCAGTTCTATCGCGCTGCATTCGCAGGAAGAAGGCCGGAGTAGGCCTCCCACAGATACCTTTGCCCCCTGCTTTACCGCCTCAGCATCCAACAGCCAAGACGCAGAGGCAGCCTGGACGCCCACCAACAGACGAACGAAGAAAATGTGGGTCACGTGTGTGTGCACACGTGTAATAAAACTTATAATGACGAAGCACTATGTTTTATTTAGCTATCAAGTAGAATAAAGTGACGTCATCCGTGCAGAGATCACTGTGTCAAATGACAAGCCAGAGTCAGAACAGGAAAAGTGGCATGTTTTTTCCTCATCTGCAGGGTCTAGATTGTACGTGTGCACGAGACAAGCCGAAAGAGGAAAGAAGGGACGAATGGGAGGCGAGGGGGAGAACGCAGTAAAGGGGAGAGCGAAGCACATGTTTTCTCACATGTGGAATCTAGATTGTCCACACACACTCAAGCAGCCCGGGAGCCGGCTGTGGAGAGGAAGGGGTAGTGACAGGGTGACTGGGAGGCGTGTGAGCAAAATACATTATATCCACATGTGGGAATCTCATAATAAATTCTATTTTGGGGGGGGTGGTTCAAGACAGGGTTTTCTCTGTGTAGCCTTGGCTGTCCTGGACTCACTTTGTAGACCAGGCTGGCCTCGACTCACAGCGATCCACCTGCCTCTGCCTCCCGAGTGCTGGGGTTAAAGGCGTGTGCTACCACTGCCCAGCTATAAAACTCTATTTTGATATCTGCTAATCAATTATTTATTTATTTGGTTTTTCCATGACAGGGTTGCGTGTGTGTGTGTGTGTGTGGTGTGTGTGTGTGTGGTGTGTGTGTAGCCCTGACTGTCGTGGAACTCACTCTGCAGAAAACTCAGAGAAATGCCTGCCTCTGCCTCTGGAGGGATTAAAGGTGTGCTCCACCACCTCCCCACTAATTAAAAACACACACCCAGTTAAATTTGAGTTTTAGATTTACACAGATAGTCTGGGCGATAGCTAGGACAGACTGAACGCTAGACATTTTTCACTGGTTACCCAGTTTCAAATTTAACAGGATGTCTTGCATTTTAACCTGTCCGTTCCACCCACACTATTACACCATTTACAGTTTTAGTATGAAAAAGTGCCAATTTTGGGCTGGAGAGATGGCTCAGCAGTTAAGAGCACTGTCTGTTTTTCCAAAGGTCCTGAGTTCAATTCCCAGCAACCACATGTTGGCTCATAACCATCTATAATGAGATCTGGTGCCCTCTTCTGGCATGCAGGTGTACACGCAGGCAGAACACTGTATACATTTAAAAAACAATAATAGGCTATCCTGATCAAGTAAGGTCTTTGATGTTCCTCATCAACACAGAGCAACCCTGGCCTTTATCCACCATCTCACGGCCACCACTCTGTGTCTCATCTCCTAAATCCGGCTCCCTGCATGCTTCCTCATGGGTCGACTGGAACTGACTGCAAATGCTTCCCAGTCTCTGGGTGGCACCAGCTATAGGAAGTGACCTCAGGAACACACCACTAGGGCCCCTCGGTACCATTACCAGGGAGAGCTTGCTGGGAGTAAACAAGCGGCCAAGGGTAATTGGGGAGTGGGGAGCAGAGAGCCGAGAAGGCAGGGAGGGGAAGAAGCTGGCCTGAGCCTTTGAGGGTGTCCCCGCAAGACATCAAGGTGGCCATGGGCCACAAGCACTGACAAGGCCCCCTTCCTCTGGAACCCGAGCTGGCACTGACATCATCAGACTGTAGTGAGACATGGGTGGGGAAGTTTCCCACCTGCCATCTCTCTAAAGCACTGGCCTGGATTGCTCGGAGTGGTGTCCAGCCCTTGTAGGTCCCCCCCCCCCCCCCGCATCCTTCCCCCGCCCCCGCCCGCCTGCCGCCAGCTCTTGTTACCACCATGAAGCCCCTCACTCTCGCAGATGTCAACACCCTCTTCTCTCATTTAGAGGGTACCAGCCATAACAGTAACTGTATGTTCCTCTAGCCACAAAACCATGATCACAACAGTTGTACCTGCTCTGTGACAAGGAAGGAACTGCGTGTCCCAGATACATACCTCAATTCATTTCTGGCTTTGAGCCAGGACCTCATGTATCCCAGACTGGCCTTGCACTCGCTATGTAGCCAAAAACGCCTCGAAGCCTGAATGCTCCTGTCTGCACCTCCTGAGGGTCAGCTACATTGTGTACCACCACAGCTGGCCTTCGGATGTGTTGGGGCCGACCCTGGACTTCAAGCAGACTAGGCAAGCACTCGGCACTCCGTCCCCTCAGCTACATCCCCTGCCTCTCACAACTTTTAAAATAGTGTATTTTTACATTATTTGTTGTGTGGTAGGTGGATGGCAACAGCACATGTGGAGACCGGATAACAACCTGCTGGAGTCAGTTCTGGGGATCAGAATCAGGTCATCAGGCTTGGTGACAAGTGTCCTTCCATGAGGAGCCATCTTACTGGTCCTCAGTGTGAGCTACTGGACCTGGTATGAACTACTGGGGATTTTGCTGGTTTGTCTTCAGTAACGTTTTCAGCACGTTATGGGACTATAAGCAAAGGCGCGGCAATGAAGTGGCCTGGCCATGACTACAATTTTTATTTGTATCCCGAATTTAACAAGTTAAACACGGTCCTATGAGAGCAAGCGGGTTGGTGTTGGAAGGTAACATCAACCCCTCAACGTGCTTGGTGGAGGGAACAGGAGAGTGGGGACGTGTCAAGTGGCCCCCGAGGAAAGCAGCGTCACCACCGCAGCCCTTCGCCAGCCCTCAATGTATGTAGCACGGTGTCCTCCACTGAACACAGGTCTCTTCACGTCCCAGCTACACAGGCTCCCTGGAAAGCTCCCAGGGTCCACCGGGCTCCACACACCCAGATCTGGGTTTCAAAGGCACGCACCACTGTACTGGCTCTTGCATGGGGGTTTGGCTTGGACTCAGGTCTTCACCTTAGGCTTTGCTCACTAAGCCATCTCCCAGCTCTGTTTTCTTTGCTGCTGTTTCCAGACAGGCTCTCCTGTCATCCTGGCTGGCCTGTAGCATCGGATGTCTTTGAGGTCACCTTCCTGCCTCTGCTTCTGAGGCTGAGGACCATGGGCCATGCACCATCCTGCTCAATTCTGACGCCATCTTCTACCCTTTCCCACGTCTTCAAGTTTGGTGCTTTTTAAATAAAAAAGATTATTATTATTATTATTATTATTATTATTATTATTATTATTATTATTATTATTATTATTATTATTATTTTGAGAAAAAGAGTCTCACTATGTAGACTTGGCTGGCCAGGAACTCCCTATGTAGACCAAGTGTATTCGTATAATCCCGGAACTTGGGAGGTAAAGGCAGAAAGTCAGAGGTTCAAGGTTATCCTCAGCTATGTAGTGTGTTTGATTCCAGTCTGTGTACATGAGACTCTGTTTCAAAAAACTAACAAATCACAACACTGAGGTCAGTGAGACGGCTCAGTGGTCAGGCTTATGCTGCCAAGCCCGGTCACCTGACGGTGGAGAGGAGACGACCAGGAGGCTATTCCCTGGTGGTAGACAAGACCCGGCCACATGTGTGCCACTTGTGTCATATGCACAACAATAAATCATGTGTACACACACCGATAAAATTAATAAAAACCCTATAAAAATGAAAAATCAACAAAAAAAGCTGGGACACGTTGCCTACATCTTTAATCCAGCACTTGGGGTTAGAGGCGGGCAGATCTCTGTGAGTTCCAGACATGAGTGCCCTACATAGTGTGTTCCAGGACAGCCAGAGCTACACGGTGAAACCATGACTCAAAAGACAAAAACAAACAAAACAGACCTTAAAGTGCACATTATACGTAATGCACATGTATACATATTGGGTGAGGCGTAACAGACTGTGTAACAGTTGTTCTCAGCCTGCCTAATGCTGCGACCCTTTAATATGGTTCCTCATGTTGTGGTGACCCCCAATCACAAAATACTATTATTATTATTCGTTTTTTGAGACAGGGTTTCTCTGTGTAGCCTTGGCTGCCCTGGACTTGCTTTGTAGAGCAGGCTAGCCTTGAAGCACGCACAGAGACCAGTCTGTCCTCTGCCTCCTGAGTGCTGGGATTACAGGTGAGGGATACCACGACTGGCTCGCAGGCTTAATTTGTTGCTACTTTATATCTGTAATTTTGCTGTTCTGAATCTTTTTTTCTTCTGTTATCAATCACAATGTGAATATATGCTATGCGACCTCTGTGGAAAGGGGTCACAACCCACAAACTGAGAACCCCCTGCTCTGTGGAGACAAACATTTTAAGGCCCTAGAAGCCGCCAACACTGAACCGCGTTTTTGTGATATGCCCAGACGCCTCAATGAAAGGCCTGTGATTAATTAGAAGGGAAATCTTACTCAAGCACAGCTCTCCTGCGAACAGTCTGTGGCTGTCCTCGAGACACACACTGCCACCTGCTCCAGCCTCCACGGTCACTGGAACACTGCGAGGGGACCTGAGGGCCAGCTAGGCATTCCTCTCCAGCAGACAAGCAGTTAGCAGCAGAGGCGTGTGCTTCCTGTCTCACCTCTCAAAATGCCTCTTTCGGGTGTGAGGCACATGCCTGTCATCCCCGTACCTGCAGGCTGAGGAAGGAACATCATTACAAGTGTGGAAGCCAAGCTGGGCTTCACCGTGAGATCTTTTCTCAAAACAACCCAGTAAAGTCCTGGGGCTGGGACTGTCCCTCGGCAGGTCGAATGCTTACCCAGCATGCTTGAAGCTCTGGGTTCCGGTTTCGGTGCCCAACAAGTGAGGCAATGCGCCGCACACGCGCTTAGGAGGGGGACCCAGGAGGCTAAGGTTCAGGAATTTTAAGTATTTAGCAAATTTGAGGCCAGCCCTGGCTATGCAATGCTGTCTCAAAGGAAAAGAGAAAGAACGAAATTTCTTTTACAAGGCCCAGCAATGGGTAGTGGATAAGTCTCTTGCCACCAAACCTGAATTTAAGACTTTCTACATACCCCTGGCTGTCCGGGACTTGCTCTGTGGACGAGGCTGGCCTCAAACTTGCAGAGATCCGCCTGTCTTTGCCTCCTGAGTGTTTGGGGTTAAAGGCCTGCAGTGCTATGCCTGGCAAAATAATGTTTCCTTTATAAAAAAAAAAAATATGAAACACGAGCCTTATTTTTTTCCGCATTTTTTGGCAACTTTAAAAATCCAAAACTGTTAAGGTTTGGACATTGGTACATTTTTTTTCTGGACTTAAAGTCTCATTAAAACGAGTTATTTTCACTAGAGACCAGCCTTGGCAGGAAGGAAGCTCACCCGTGCCTGGCAGATGCCCTTTCATGGACAAGCAGGTGCTGCTTCCATGCACACCCGTGTGTGTGTGTGTGTGTGTGTGTGTGTGTGTGTGTGTCCCAAAACTAGAGTTAGAAAATGGCTCTGGTTTTCCAGCCCCTTTCCCCAGAACTCAGGGCCCACCTTCCTGTTTATCTTGGTGGAACCCTTGCTATACGGCCCTCTGCATCGCAGTCCGAGAAAGTGGTGCACATGGGGAAGCTGCAGCTACTTAGTCACAATCCGGCACTGCGCTCCGTGAGTAGGACACACACTATGACAGGGATGCTTAAAGAGTTTTCAGGATTTAGGGCAAATTAACATTTTAAGAACTGAACTTCTCTCAAAGGCAAGTCCTTTCATAGGCTTCCTGAGAAGCCTAGGGTAATTTCCTCGTGTGTGTGTGCGCCGCGCCGCGCGCAGGGTAGAGGGCTGAGGAATGCAGGGCAAGGCAGGAGGAGCCTGAATGAGGCCAGCCTGGGCTACAAAGAGACCCTACACGGTAGGCAGACGCTGTCATCAAGCTGTATTGCCAAATCTCTTTTTATTTATTACTTAAGAGACTTTGAAGCCAAGTGGTGGTGGCGCACGCCTTTATCTCAGCACTCAGGAGGCAGAGGCTGGCGGATCTCTGAGTTTGAAGCCAGCCTGGTCTACAAAGTGAGTCCAGGACAGCCAGGGCTGTTACAAAGGAAAACCTTGTCTTAAAAAAAAGAAAAGAAGAAGAAGGGGTGTTCACTCAGGTGGCCCATCAGCTGTGGCCCAAGTTGTCACACAGCTGCTGACAAAGGAGCACTTCCTTTAAGTTTCTTCCTTCAGTTTCCATCGGTTTGCTCTTGACTGGGCTGGGGTAAGCACTCCCAGAATCTCCCACGGTATTCCTCTCACCTGCTCACCTGGTCTGAGAACACTTCCTGCTTGCTGGCTTGACCATTAAGATGGTTTTATGTTGCCTGCTACCATGGTGACAGAAACCCAGACTCCCCTCCCAGGATGAGGATCAGTGCCTGAACTACCAACTTAGAGTAAGCAGAGAGTCTCCAACTGTGGGCCTTAGGAACTACTCGAAACTTAACTATTAACTGTGTCTGATTTGTGAGTCTATATGCTTAACTGCAGCAGAAAAGTTAACAGGGCTGTCTGTCTTCACAAGGTTGGGATTTCAAGCCAGTGCCACCACACAGAAGCCATGTTTGATTAACTAGATCCGGACCTGACACCTTTAAGTACAATTTGATACAACAAAAACAAAAACATGAACATGTAGCGATTGAGGTAAACAGCTGGCACAACAGCGAGCTAATGTAAACCAGCGGCTCAGCAGGAAAAGGTATCGGTAGCCACAACTGACAACTTGAGTCTGATCCTAAAAACCCACACGACAGAATGAGAAGTTACTCCTGAAAGTTGTCCCCTGACCTCAAGACATACAGTGTGGATTGCATATGCCCACATACGTACCCACAGTAGACAAATAAACTGTAAATAAACATTTAATTGTTGTGCAATGGGGGCATTTGAATACCTATAAGTAAGTATGTGCAGAAGACTCAGGACAAACGCCTCCAGTTTGTTGTAGCCTGCTAAGAACAGTTTCTACCCTTTGTTTTTTTGTTTTTTCAAGACAGGGTTTCTCTGTGTCACCCTGGCTGTCCTGGACTCACTTTGTAGACCAGGCTGGCCTCGAACTCGCAGCGATCCACCTGCCTCTGCCTCCCGAGTGCTGGATTAAAGGCCACTATGCCCCGGCTCTTAGTTCCTACTCTTTTTTTTTTTTTTTGGTTTTTTCGAGACAGGGTTTCTCTGTGTAGCCTTGGTCATCCTGGACTCACACTTTGTAGACCAGGCTTGGCCTTGAACTCACAGCGATCGCCTGCCTCTGCCTCCTGAGTGCTGGGATTAAAGGCGTGCGCCACCACGCCCGGCTTAGTTCCTACTCTTATGTGCAGTTAAAACAATGCTCACCTACTGCAGCAAAAGCAGACCTAAGAACTCTCTGACTCTACTTGAACCTGCTTACTTTTGGGGGGCAGTTCTTGGGGATCAAGCCCCGGGCCGTGGGCATGTAGCAAGAGGCCAGATGAGCCACACCCCAGCCCTCTTGTGTGTCTATTAATTTATGCATTTCAAAAATATTATACACACCAAGCGGGCATTCTATCACTCAACTACACCCCCAGCTCAAAACGGCCTGAGAACGATGTCACGTAGCCAGGATGGCCTCTGTGCAGGCAGGGATAACCCGTCTCCAGCTCCCCGTGTAGCCAAGGATAACCCGTCTCCAACCTGCCCCTGTGCAGGCAAGGATAACCCGTCTCCAACTCCCTGTGTAGCCAAGGATAACCCCTGTCTCCAACTCCCTGTGTAGCCAAGGATAACCCCTGTCTCCAACTCCCCGTGTAGCCAAGGATAACCCGTCTCCAACCTGCCCCTGTGCAGGCAAGGATAACCCCTGTCTCCAACTCCCTGTGTAGCCAAGAATAACCACTGTCTCCAACAACCCCCCCCCCTCGTGCAGCCAAGGATAACCCCTGTCTCCAACTCCCTGTGTAGCCAAGGATAACCCCTGTCTCCAACTCCCTGTGTAGCCAAGGATAACCCCTGTCTCCAACTCCCTGTGTAGCCAAGGATAACCACTGTCTCCAACAACCCCCCCCCCTCGTGCAGCCAAGGATAACCCCTGTCTCCAACTCCCCACGCAGGCAAGGATAACCTCTGTCCCCAATTCCCCCCCCCCCCCAAGTGCTGTCATTACAGGTTTGTGCCACCATGTCCATCTTAAAAATATTCTTAAGGTTTGTGTTTCTAAGTCATGAAATGTCTCCTTTACATTTCTAAGCATTTCTGAGTTGCTTTGCTTGGGATTTTATTCAAAGGGCAAAGGGAAACAATTCCTGTCTCTGTGTTGCCCTGGCATCCAAACAGCCATTTCAAACTCTCGCTTGTCGGTTGTCTCAATGGCTACACTCAATTATGTACACGATGTCAGATGCTTGCGCCTTGGGAGTCCTGCTGTTTCGGCGACAGGTTGACCGTGTTGTCTGTTCTCTGTTCCTCTGGCGGCTGACCGGAACTCACCACATAGATCTCCAGTGCTCCAAGTATAGGTGTCCCAAGTATAAGGGCCCCAGCTCTACTCATTGCTTTTTTAAAATAATATTTACTTTTATTTTATGTGCATTAGTATTTAGCCTGCATGTATGTCTGTGAGGGTGTGAGGTCTTGGAGTTACAGAGAGTTGTGACCTGCCATGTGGTTGCTGGGAATCGAACTCGGGTCCTCTGGAAGAGCAGACAGGACGCTTAACCACTGAGCCTTCTCTCCAGCCTCCTAGTGCTGGCCATAAAGGTGTTTGCCACCAATGCCAGGCTCTGTGAGGTTTTAAGGTTTCATAAAAGCATACACAACAGGTGTGCTTATTTCAACCCCCAACACTGTAAACAAACAAAATTAATATAAGTGGCAAAGGGGGCTCACCCTAATCATCTCACTGAGGACCACAGGACTGCATTTTCAGGACAACAAAGGAAAGCCCATATTAATCCTCGTAAATTTGCAGATACTATTGCAGATTCTAATGCTAGACCCTTAACACCCCGTACAGAGTCGTGCACGTAACACGCTCTTGGGAGCTTCAGGCCTGAACACGGATCTGGAAGTGAGGCCCTGATTAACTTACTTACACCTGGGAGGTCTCGACTGGAACCGAGAGAAACCTCAAGAGTTTAAGGACGTCAAGAAAACCAAAACCAAAACCAAACAAAGCAAAGCCAGAACCGGGCCACGGGATTTTCAGTCTTAGTCTGTCCCCGATCGGGCTGCCTGGGGGGCCTTTGTTGTGCCCTCCGCGGCCTCCGGGGAGCAGGAGCAGCAGCACACCGGGAGCGCGCGGCGGGCCGGCTCGGAGTTCCGAGCAGCCCAGCCGGCCGCTGAGCTTCCGTTTCCTCCTCTGGAAGACCGAGGTGGCCAAGGCGGCGGCGGCGGGCGGCGTAGAAGCCCAGGAGCGCTGCCCGCTGGCCCCGCCAGGCAGGTGGAGCCGCGCGCGCGCGCGCGCAGGCAGGCAGGGAGGCAGGCCGGCCGGCGACGCGCGCCCCGGGCGGAGCCGCGAGGCGGAGGGGAGGGCGGAGGAAGAGGCGCGCCCGCCCGCGAGGCCCGGCCCGCAGCGTGCGCGCGGCCCCCGCCCTCTCCGCCCGCGCGCCGGGTCGCCGGGGCCGTGGTGTACGTGCAGCGCGCGCGGAGCGAGTGGCGCCCGCAGGCCCGCGCCCTGCCCGCCCCGACGCAGCCGGCTGGGCCCGCCCGCCCAGGGCGCCGTGCGCCGCGCAGGCCGCGCTCTCTCCGGCGCGATGCGGCGCTAGGCGGCCCGGGGCGAGGCAGGCGAGGCCAGGGCGCGCGCGGCCTCCCGCAGCGGGCGGCGGCCCCGGGCGGGCGCCCCGACGGCCCCGCCGCCGCCCCGCGCCCGGCCCGCGGCCCGCCCTGCCGCGGCCATGGCCAGTGACAGCGGCGGGCCCGGCGCGCTGAGCGCCAGCGAGCGCGACCGGCAGTACTGCGAGCTGTGCGGGAAGATGGAGAACCTGCTGCGCTGCGGACGCTGCCGCAGCTCCTTCTACTGCTGCAAGGAACACCAGCGCCAGGACTGGAAGAAGCACAAGCTGGTGTGCCAGGGCGGCGAGGCCCCCCCGCGCGCAGCCCGCGCCGGCGCAGCCCCGCGTCGCGCCCCCGCCCGCTGGGGCCCCCCGGAGCCGCGCGCGCCGGCAGGGCGGCCCGGCGCGAGGACAGCGCGGCGGCCTCGCGCGTACCGGGCCCGGAGGACGCGGCGCAGGCCCGGAGCGGCCCCGGCCCGGCTGAGCCCGGCTCCGAGGATCCTCCTCCGGCTAGTCGGTCTCCGGGCCGGAGCGCGCTAGCCTGTGCCCAGCGGGCGGCGGCCCCGGGGAGGCGCTGAGTCCCAGCGGTGGGCTGCGGCCCAACGGCAGACCAAGCCGCTGCCCGCGCTGAAGCTGGCGCTGGAGTACATCGTGCCGTGCATGAACAAGCACGGCATCTGCGTGGTGGACGACTTCCTGGGCAGGGAGACCGGGCAGCAGATCGGCGACGAGGTGCGCGCCCTGCACGACACCGGCAAGTTCACGGACGGGCAGCTGGTCAGCCAGAAGAGTGACTCTTCCAAGGACATCCGGGGGGACCAGATCACCTGGATCGAGGGCAAGGAGCCCGGCTGCGAGACCATCGGCCTGCTCATGAGCAGCATGGACGACTTGATCCGCCACTGCAGCGGGAAGCTGGGCAACTACAGGATAAACGGCCGAACGAAAGTAAGTGGCTGGGCTCGCGTCCGAAGGAGGGTCTGTGAGGACCGCCCCCGCCCCCGCAGACCTGGGGCCGGCGCTCTGCTTCAGCGTGGCTCCTTTTGTCCCTGTAGTAGCCACGGTGTGGACCCTGCCGGAGCCCTGGTCACGCATGGGGGAGGCGTTAGGGTACCGGCCACCTCGGGTCTGGGTGGTGGATCTCAGATCGCCTGTGTGCCTGAGCTAGTTGAAAGCCCCGCGGTTTTCAGCGCGCACCCGGCTCTGATTGAGAGCCAGACACTATGTGTTTAGCTGGAGAGTCTGTCAGCTGCCCCCAGAAAGGTCCATTTAAAAGCCTGTGGTCGGAAGACTCCCTGTATTCAGGAAAAGCTTGGCGGCCTGCTCCCCTCCCCCTTGGAGCTTTATCTCGCTGGCTGTCCCCACTGTTTTGAAAACCCACTACCAAACCGGGAAAGAAGTGTTTCCGGTCCCAGGGCTCGTGGTAGGTGGGTTAAGCTCAGAGCCCAGGTTTCGCTACTCGCTTTGTTAATGTGATTCTTCTCTTGAAAATGACCTGTTTTAGTGGCTTCCTGGGTTGTGTGTATGTGTTGGTTTTTGTTTTTTTTTTGTTTTTGTTTGGGTGTGTGTGTGTGTGTGTGTATTTTGCCTTTTTTCCCCCCCTTAAAACAACAACCGACAGGGAATTGAAAGTCGGAGGGCTCCTTTTAGCTTTAAGTTTGGTGGGATTTTCTTTTTTTTTCTTTTTTTAAAAATTTTATTAATTTATTCATATACATCTCGATTGTTAGCCCTTCCCCTGTTTCCTCCATTCTTCCTCCCTCCCTCCCATTTCTCTCCTTCTCCCCTCCCCTATGTCTGTGACTGAAGGAGACATCCTCCCCCTATATATGCTCTTAGAATATCAAGTCTCTTCTTGGTAACTTGCTATCCTTCCTCTGAGTGCCACCATCCAGGGGACATAGTCCTCTTTTCTCTACTGTGGCAGTTCCAGTGTGCTCCTCCCTCCCTCCTGTGGCAGGCAGGAGCTCTTCTCCACTTTCCTTAACAGATCTGAATCTTTTCTTTGTACTCAGCCCCCCAGGGCCAGCCAGATTCTCCCAGCCCCACCGCCCCCCAAGTCAGTCTGAGTTTGGAGAGGTGTTTTGTTTGGAACCCTAACACACAGGTTTGTACACACAGGCTCTTCCCGACAGTTATGGTGGTGTAGGTTTTGAACTGTGTTGACAGCCGCATGGGACTGTCAGGCTGAGAATGCTTGAGAGGAAAAAAAAATACAGTGAATACAAGCAGAAGGCTGATTTATGCCCCGGTCAGTACTGGGTGGGGGCACCTGCCTTGATAGCAGGTGAGATTAAGAAATGGTTGCTTATATGAAGCTTCCTGGTGGTGCGTAGCTCAGCTGGTAGCGAGCTTGCCCGGCATGCGCGAAGCCCAGTGTTTGCTCCCCAACGACATGTAGACCATGCCTGGAGTTTCTGTGACCCCAGTTCTCTGGAGTTGAAAAGGGACAAGAGACATTTAAGATCCCTCTGCCACACCTCCAGTGTGAGGCCAGCAGGGTCTATGTGAGATCCTGTCCCCAAAAGCACAATAAAGTGTGGGGATTTTTCACATCAACAAGAAAGGCTGTGCTGGCTCACATCTGAATGCCACCATTGGCTCCAACAGGGGCTGCTATTAGGGAGCAGCTCAGAGTAGGGGTGCAGAGAGGGTAGTCCTCCTCATTCTGTGTGGATCTCCTTAGGTGAGGCAACAGTGAGCCGTGTCCCTCCTGCCTCTTGTTCTTAGGAGAGAGGGCAGCGGCTCTCCTGGGAAGCTGTTGGGAAATAGACTCCCTGTTTCCTCATGGGCTGAGGTGGCTGAAGTGAGCAGTGCCTGGAGGTCTGCGGAACTGGCCCAGCAGCAGGGAGAATGGTTTACACTCTGGATCTGAGCTCACACTTTGATTCACTTCAGGGACATGGTCTCAGGGTCTGTGACCATTGTAAGGACGTGTGTGTGTGTGTGTGTGTGTGTGTGTGTGTGGTGTGTGTGTGTACAGCTTTCAGGATTTGATTCTCCTACAAAGCAGGTCCCCAACTTACATCATTATACTTGGCACAAAGTACCTTTACCCTGCTGAGCTGTCCCTCACGCCAGCTTCTCACTGAACTTTTTTTTTTTTTTTTTTTTGGTTTTTTGAGACAGGGTTTCTCCGTGTAGCCTTGGCCATCCTGGACTCACTTTGTAGACCAGGCTGGCCTTGAACTCACAGCGATCCGCCTGCCTCTGCCTCCCGAGTGCTGGGTGACTAAAAAAAAAAATCGGGTAATCATGTTTGAACATATAATTTAAGTCTTTCTTTTTTCTTTTCCTTTGGTTTTTAGAGACAGGATTTCTCGGTGTAGCCCTGGCTGTCCTGAACACGCTTTGTAGACCAGGCTGGCCTCGAACTCACAGCGATCCGCCTGCCTCTGCCTCCCTGAGCATTGGGATTAGAATCCTGTGCGACCACGCCCGGCCAAGTATTTTTTAAAAAGAAGGAAATAATGCTTTTGGGCACTAAGACCAATCACACACTCCTCCCAGTTGTATGGTCAAGCACACTGCCGTGGGACCGCAGTGCTGGACAGTGGGTCATGTCCCTGAGATACATCTGGGGTAAGGGTTAGTTCACACTAGGCCAGTGCCCGCTGCTGAGGTCGACCTGGGTCAGACTTCAGACTCAAGCTGGACTTGAGCCATTATTTTCTCACTAAGTGCATGGCTGGAATCTACTTTTTTTTTCCTTCTTCTTCTTCTTCTTTTTTTTTTTTTTCCTTTTCCTTTGGTTTTTTGAGACAGGGTTTCTCTGTGTAGCCCTGGCTGTCCTGGACTCGCTTTGTAGACCAGGCTGGCCTCGAACTCGCAGTGATCTGCCTGCTTCTGCCTCCCAAGTGCTCAGATTAAAAGTGTGCACCGCACACCCGGCTGGAACTCTAGTTTGATGACATTGCTGTTTGATGGTGAGGGAGTGTGTTATGGCACTCTGGATCTGGCAATGCACAACTTTTTGACTGTACAGTGTACTTAAAATAGCTATGTGTTTAGCCACTAAGGTGGAACTTTGTTTTTTGTTTGTTTTTGTTTTGTTTTCCGAGACAGGGTTTCTCTGTGTAGCCTTGGCTGTCCTGGACTCGCTTTGTAGACCAGGCTGGCCTCGAACTCACAGTGATCCACCTGCCTCTGCCTCCCAAGTGCTGGGATTAAAGGTGTGCGCCACCACGCCCGGCTGGTGTGCTTTGAAGTCTCTCTCTCAGGGGTTGTCAGAATGTGGCTGTTGTGTTTGATGTCTTCGGGAGTGTTATCTTTGTCTTGCTGCGTGAGAGACGATTTTCTCACTTCAGATTGTGAAGTAGCAGCAGGTTGTCAATGTCTGGTCCCCACCTCTAGGTTAGAAGAGCAAAGCAGAGGGATGCAGGCCTCTCAGTGGTAGTCCTGTAAGGCATCAAGGTTATTTTTTATTTTGTTTTGTTTTTTGGGGTTTTTGTTTTTGTTTTTTTCAAACAGGATTTCTCTGTGTAGCCCTGGCTGTCCTGGACTCCTTTTATAGACCAGGTTGGCCTGGAACCCACAGAGATCCACCTACCTCTGCCTCCCAAGTGATTAAGGGTGTGCAGCACCATGCCCAGCTGTTATTTTTTTTTAATATTTTATGTGTATGCGTGTTTTGCCCGCATGTATGTATGCCTGTGCACCACATATGTACAGTGCCCAATGGAGGCCAGAAAAGGACATTGGATCCCTTGAGACTGGAATTACAGACTGTTAGTCACCACCATGTCGGTGCTGGGAATTGAACCTGGGACCTCTAGAAGAGCAGCCAGTGTTCTGAACTGCTAAGCCATCTCTCCAACCTCCAGCTAGCAGGATTTAAGTCAGGTCTTACAGCCAAGCTTCCAAGGCCTCTGTCACTTGTGTCACCTCCTACGTGTGTGTCAGGACTTGGACATCAAGTTGTGAGACTTGCCAAGTTGACTCCCGGGTGTCTGCCTCAGACGCGTGCATCTGGCCGCTGCGAATCCACCCACTGGAAGAGGAACCCCTACGGGAGGATGAAGTAACGCAGGAGAGAACCGGAAATGTGATCATTGCCACGGATGTGACCAGGCCCGCTGTCCACACGTGGCTGTTGCCACGGTTGTGACCAGGCCCGCTGTCCACACGTGGCTATTGCCACGGTTGTGACCAGGCCTGCTGGCCACACGTGGCTGTTGCCACAGGTGTGACCAGGCCCGCTGGCCACACACTCTGAGAGCCTTACCCTTTTCTTGCCCTTAAGCTCCCCTTTAACCTCTTACTTTTTCTCACATCCTTCCTTCCATCAGGAAGGCTCAGGGTGACGTCAGCAGCAGGGAGCCAGTCTTCCCCTTGTACAGAGCAATGTCATCAGCCACAGGCGCTTTTCCTGGGTAGGGAGAAGTGGTGCAGAGGGTTAGGACCTGGGGCTGGGGAGGATAGGCACTGTGTTTGTCTGCTGCCGTTTCTTTTCTGAAGGAGAATGTTTATTGGGAGAGATTATTGCAACAGCAGGTGTGGTGGCCTCCCAGGTCTTTCATTTGGGAGGCAGAGGCAGGTGGATCTCTTGTGAGCTCAAGCCCCTCCCCCAGGGTTTCATAGTGAGCACTTGTCTCACAGGCTGCGACAGGAGTATAGTGGGGCCCAGTCTGCAGCAGCCTGGGTTGCACAGAAGCACCGTGTCAAAAAACACAAAGCAAACCACCGAAAAATGAATGACTAGAAACCAGTGCACTGTTTTTTGTTTTTGTCTTTGTTTTTATTTAATTTCAAGTCTCATATGTTCATTTAAGATTGAGTGTAAAAGTGGGCGTTGTGCCTTTAATCCCAGTACTCGGGAGGCAGAGGCAGGTGGATCACTGAGTTCAAGGCCAGCCTGGTCTACAAAGCGAGTCCAGGACAGCCAAGGCTACACAGAGAAACCCTGTCTCGAAAAACAAACAAACAAAAAAATGAGTGAGTGGAGCCGCTGCCTGGCCTGTGTAGACACCAGATTCAACCCCAGTGCAGGAAGGAGAGAGAAAGAGTGAGTAATAGGGTGACAGGGGTTGCGGGGGGGGCAAGCACCTTACACTACTCAGACTTTTCTGTGCTGCATTTAATTAGTCAGCTCTGAGAGGCTCTGGGAGTAAAGAATGGGACGAGGCTGGTCCTGCCGCATTGCTTAGGCTGCCACAGAGAGAGGTGGCAATCCTCTTAGATGATTAAACCCTGCAGGGGGAAGCAGGTGCAGTCCTGGGTGGGCTCAGGGCAAAGCCTCCAGACCTGTGAGCAGGAGCTGTCAGCCTAAAGAGAGGAGCTAGGCAGAGAGCTTCCTTCCCTCTGTTTCCTCCTGCAACTGTGGCTCACAACCTTCCTAACGCTTTAATACAGTTCCTCACCTTGTGGTGAGCCTCAACCATAAAATTGCTTTGTTGCTACTTCATAACTAACTCAGCTACTGTTATGAATCGAATTGTAATATGCAGGTTACCGGATATGAGGCCCCAAAGGGGTTAAAAACCACCGTCTGGGAACATCGGATGAAGAGGTGAGAGCAGCTTGCTGGAGGAGTTAAGTCAGCTGTCCTGTGTGCAGAAGGGCCGGAGGGCTTTGGACCTGCTGATTCTGGCAGCTGAGGTGCTGGGTGCAGTGGCGCTCGCCTTTAATCCCAGCACTCCGGAAGCAGAGGCAGGTGGATCTCTGTGGGTCCGAGGCCAGCCTGGTCTACATAGGGAGAGTTCCTGGCCAGCCAGGACCCTGTCTCCTTTAGGGTGACAGAGGAGGCAAGGAAGGCATTCTAAACAGGACGGTGGGGCGAGTGCCCGTGCTGTCTGGGTTGGATGAGGTTTGTGGTTGTGCCTTAGGGCTGGTGGCTCAGGGTCTTGGAGCCTCACTTTGTATTCACAGTTCTACCCACCCACGTCTCAGGCTTGCTGTGAGGCTTCTGTGTAGCCTGCACACACTCACGTCGTGTATGTGTGTGTGTGTCACACACATAGGCGCTTGTACTGGAAAGCAGTAGGCGGAACCTCTTATTAGCTGTTACTCTTCCCTTGTTAAAAAATAATAGCGTTTTTCTGAGTCTTTTTCTTAGTTTGAGAGAAAGCCTCACTGCGGAGCCCCGGCTGGCCTGGAACTTGCTGTGTAGACCAGGCTAGGCTCGAACTCAGATCTAGCCCTGAGCCTTTCTTTAAGAGATTACTGTTTTCCCTGTCTTTTTACTTCTTGTAAGCTGGAAAAAAAGGCTTAAGTGTTTTTAGGTTTTTTGTTTGTTTTTACCTAACCACCACTCTCCTGGCATATGCATACATGCACACAGGAACCTCTGTATGAGCGTGCATAGGTGTGCATACAGGCCCACAAACGTTTTTCCCTCCCAAACAGAAAGTGAGTTCTGGAGAAGTTAAGTGACTTTTTCCAAGGATGGACTTTGGAGCTGTTGGTGATGGCCTGCAGAAGCAGGTTCAGGCCTCTCTCCTTCTGTGCACAGTGTGCCCTTTCCTACACAGTGGGGGGGGGGGCTTCTGTGCACAGTGTGCCCTTTCCTACAGAGTGGGGTGGGGGGGCCTACAGAATGGGGGGGGGCCAGTACTGAATACGTGTGACTCTTTGCTCTTTCCAGATACCTGGGCTAGTCTGACTCTCTGGCTGTCTGTCGTGCGGCTGTTAGAGCTGTGACACCTGAAGCAGGCCCCCCACCCTTGCTC
Source organism: Acomys russatus (assembly GCF_903995435.1). Taxonomy (NCBI): domain Eukaryota; kingdom Metazoa; phylum Chordata; class Mammalia; order Rodentia; family Muridae; genus Acomys; species Acomys russatus. The sequence continues at coordinate 49,413,142 of NC_067162.1, read as the reverse complement.
CTCAGTGGGACCTCTCTTCCCTCCCTCCTCTCCCACCTCAGGCTTGGCATCCTGTGCTTTCCGGTGTCTTTGTGTTGATATTATCAGCGTGGTTGTTTTATTTAATTTTTCACTTTCGAACTTTCATTCTCACAGATTCTTAGAAACCTTTCCTGGGGCAGGGCACTTCCTGCTCTTCTGAGCTTCCCTGTGAATGCCCAGAGAGCACGCCATACCGAGACAGGGCTTTGTGTAGCCAAGGTGCGCCTCAGACTTGCTTAGCAGCCCAGGCTGGCTTTGAACTCTGGAGTTGCTGGCATTGTAGTCGTGCACCACCAGGCATGGCTCTCAGAAAGGTTTCATGGCTGCATTGTGCCGCTGGGTGTGGTCTCATCTTTCCTACAAGGTCCCCGGTCCACCACTGGTGTCACCTGTGGCTGCACAGGGGATGGTCATTTGGTCATTTACTTCCAGCCACCCAGTTCTTGTTGCTGAGCCCACCAAAGACTACCAAACGGACACCCTAAAGCTGACAGGAGTCTTTTTTAAAAAGATGTGTTTATTATGTATATAGTGTTCTGCCTGCATGTACATCAGAAGAGGGCATCAGGTCTCATAGATGGTTGTGAGCCACCGTGTGGTTGCTGGGAATTGAACTCAGGACCTTTGGAAGAGCAGCTGGTACTCTTAACCTCTGAGCCACCTCTCCAGCGCCCTGAAAGGAGTCTTTATTGCCACCCAGAAGCTGCAGCAGGGGTCTCCCCAAATCTCACAGCCCTGAGTTTTCAGCTCTTTGTCTCGTCTATGCACAAAGCACACATCGTGGTTGACACACTTCTGTAGTTGCACAGCAAGAACTGTCGGAGCCTATTCGCTGCGGTTTGGGGGCCTGGTGCAATTCTAAATGATGCTTTACAGTATTTTATTATTTACTTATTTATGTATGTATACAGTATTCTACCTGCAGGCCAGAAGAGGGCACCAGATCCCATTATAGATGCTTGTGAGCCACCGTGTGGTTGCTGGGAATTGAACTCAGGACCCTTGGAAGAGCAGTCAGTGCTCTTAACCTCTGAGCCATCTCTCCAGCCCCCTATTGCATTCTAAAACAAAACAAAAACCCCCACAGGTGCTTCACCAGGGTCTTCTCTGCTGGTGTAGTTCATCTCACATTTCCTAGCCCAAACTTGACCTCTGCTGGGGTTACACACAGCTGAGGGATGTCCTGGGCCAGGACCTGAGCATGGCATGCTGTGCCCGCCCTGGTGAGGAGGACCTACGCCCAGCCCCACACCCTGCTTCTGGCAGCTTCCGCTTTTCACTGACTCTGGGCAGGCTTGGGTTCCTGGCTACAAAGGAGGCAGGGCAAAAAGCCCCAGAGAAGCTTCCAGGAGCCTAAAGCCCCCATCTTCCTATTTAACCATTGGAGGCATTCTCCCCCCCACCCCATTTTTGTTGTTACAGTTGAGTTACGCAGTTCCAGTTAATGACAGTTCACCCTTAAGTGTGTGCCCGTGATGTCATGTCACTCATGGTCTGCAGTTCACCTCTGTCTGTCGGAGATAGCGCCTGGAGCGGTAGCTCTCCTCCCTCAGCCTCCTAAGTGCTGGGGATTGACTACAGGTGTGCGCTGCTGTTACCGTTCCTCCTGTTTTCGCCGCTCTGCCCTCTTACTGGGTGATGACAGGCTTTACAAGCAGGTTCCAGAGTTCGCTGGTTTCAAACCTTGATTGCTCAGGGTTTTAGACATGTTGTGTAGCATGGAAAGTGTCATGTTCCTGCTGGGTGCATTCAGGCTCCTACAGCACCTCAGAAGTGGGGGTGACCAGGACAGTGGAGTGTCTGCACCTGGCTTCTCCATACACACCTGCAGCCACAGCCACGGCTTCACCTGAGAGGATCTCCAGACTGCTAGGTCACTGTCCCACCCTCACAAGTGACAGACTGTACAGGGACGAGAGACAGCCCCACCTGCACTTTTGGAAAGCTTGGCAAACTCTGTGTGGTTCGTACTGAGTTCCTCTGTGTTAGAAGAGGTGAGGGCAGGCTGGAGAGATGGCTCGGCGGTTAAGAGTGCTGTCTGCTCTTCCAGAGGTCCTGAGTTCAGTTCCCGGTAACCACATGGTGGCTCACAACCATCTACAATGTGATCTTATGGCATCTTATGGCTTGGCAGGTGTGCATGCAACCAGGGCACTCATATACATTAAATAAATAAATATTTTTTTAAAAAGAGGTGAGGGCAGGTAGGGCAGGCCAGGAGTCAGGGTAGATGGAGGAAGAGGCTTAACATGGATTCTGTGCCTGACCTCTGTATAGCATCTACCTACATACAGTAGGGTACGTATCTGCCTTTCTCTGGCCCCCGGGTGCCAGGACCGTATAGTTCTCTTGGGTCCAGCTGCCGAAGGGAAAGCTCCGAGCTGAGCTAGGTGGGATGCTGCTTCTCTGAGCTGATCTGGGTGGGATGCTGCTTCTGGGGCACACAGGAGCTGACCCCTGGTTTTCCTGAAGAAGTGTCATTTTTGAAAAAGCGTGGAATTCTGGAATTTCAGAGGCACGCACCTCCCTTGCCATCCCTCAGTGCTACAGAGACACACACCTCCTTTGCCATCTCCCAGTGCGGCAGTTTTACTTGTTTCCAGAAATCTCTCCATGTTGGAGATGTGCGTGGCTCACTGGAGAGCGCTTGCCCAGCGTCCCGCATGCGCAAAGCTTCCATTCCTACGTACTGTGGCCCGACAGTAATCCCAGCACTTAGGAGGAGGAGGCGGCAGGGGGATCAGGAGTTCAAGGCTAGCCTAGGCTACAGAACCCCCTCTCATTCCCACGTCCACTTCCTGGGCTAGCCTGGGCTACAGAGCCCCCCCCCCCCAACCCACTTCCACTTCCTGTTCAAACCCAACTTCATTCGTGGGAATTTCAAAACCCCTCTCCCTTTCTTCTGGACTTTTCTGTCCCTTGCTGCCTTTTGAAAACAACATTTTACTCCCCACCACATGCTTTCTGTGTGGCCCTCCGTGGCTTCTCCAGCTCTGCCATGTGGATTTGGTGCGGTGTCCTACAGCTTGCTCCTTGTCCTGCTGTGGCCCTGACAGCTCCTGTGCTGAGGGCATGCCCCTCACAGTGGGGAGCCATGTGGGCCTGGCACCTTATCTTATCAAATGGGTGTTTCCAGCTGCTGGTATCAGAGCCTCCGTGAGTGGTCGGTCTGAAATTCTTCCTGGCCACCCTAATTGAGATTTTAATCATCATTGTTTTTGTTTTTCGAGACAGGGTTTCTCTGTGTCAACCTGGCTGTCCTGGACTCACTTTGTAGACCAGTCTAACCCTGAACTCCTCCCTCCTGAGTGCTGGGATCAAAGGCATGCGCCACCACGCCCAGATAGATTTTAACCATTTTATATGCAGCCCCCACCCCCATACAGTTGTGTTCATGTGTTTTGGTTTTGGTTTCTTTGCTATGCACCACCCTGCTGTAAGTCCACCCACACTGAGCATTGGGGAGACAGCACAGTGGTTAAACAGCTTGTGGTGCAGGTAAAAGGAACCTATGTAACTGCCCTGAGGCATGGCGGCAGGCCTGTGACCCCAGCCTCAGAGGGTACAGACAGGGCCTGGGGGTGAGCTGGCTAGAGAGACCAGCTGTTGAGGTGAATTCTGGGTTTGAGATGCAGCACATTAAAGGATAACGGGCAAGAGCAGTGAGGAAGAGGCCAGACATGTGCCCCAGACCTGTGCATGCACACGTGTGCCCATGCATGTGATTATAAATGCATACATGTGCTGTGCCACACGTAAGCACATGATAGAAGATGATTGCCAACCCTTATAGAACCCTGACTTAAAAGTCGCAAGGTGCTTTTTTGGGTACCTCCAGTTTTTTATATTGGGACACCACCAGGCTTCATGCCTGAGAACCACACATGGGGCACACGCACACACCCAGGGTGGGGGACCTCTCATCGTGTCTGAGGTAAGCCTGTCACTAATGTCGGGCTGCACTCACAGCTGTCCCAGGGCAGGTGTGACCGTGGGCCACGGGTTGGACATGCTCCAGAGGATGTGATTTGAATCTTTGAACTGATGTGGGTTGTAAAGACTGTGCCTCCTCCGCGCCCCCACGCGCTCCCCAGCACACCAGGGAATCGGGTCTCTGACCACCTCCATCCCGGCCCTGCGCCGGCAGCTTGGACCCCGCCTTTAGTGTCTGTGCCCTGGCACCCGTGTAAAGAGCGGTGTGGCCACACATGCCTATAACCCGAATAATGTGAGGGGCAGAGACAAGACTTACTCAGGCTTGCCTGCTCCTAGCCTAGCTTCTGGCTCACCCAGAGACCCCATTTCAAAGTGGTAAGATGGAGGGTGATACAGCAGGGTAGCTGACATCTGCCTCTGGCCTTTGCATGTGCACACCCAGTCGTGTGCACACTCTGCATGCACATAGAACACATGTACACATGCACACATGCACACACGCACACACACGCACACACACACACACACACACACACACACCACACGCAGTCCTTCAAGCCCACTGTGGTGACATACACCTATAATCCCAGCACCTGAGAGGTGGAGGCAGAAGGGTCGGGAGTTCAAGGTCATCCTCAGCTGCATAGGGAGTTTGGAGCCAGCACAGAGCAACTGTGACGTCCTGTCTTGGGTAGAGCTCCCATGCCTGTGCTTTCGGTGTGGTAGGCATGCTAGCACCCAGTGCCTTGACCTTGGCTGTCCCCTGCCTCCCTTCACCACTTGCCCAACCTTGTGCTCGATCTGCAGGAACCGTTTAACCCCCCCCCCCCCCGAAGTCTGTAGGTGTTCTTTCCGACTGTGGCTAACTCCCCCCTCTACTCACTATGTTGTGTTCCTGACCCCTAATTTTCCAGATAAAAATAGCCCAGGCCGGCCTCGCCTTAAACTATTTTTAACTCCAAGTACTGGGAGAAAGGCCTGTTTTGAAGGTGAGGTGAAGCTCTGCCTGTCCCCTGCGATAGGAGCCAGGCAGAGTTCCAATGACCTGCCCCCTGCACAGGGGTGGCCTGTGTGCCTGCCTCCTCACCACTACCCCCTGAACCCCCCCCCCACCCCAGTGCCTGGGAATATGCAGAAAATGCCTGTGTCCCCAAAGCCTGGCTTGTAAACTGTGATGTTGAAAGTGACCCCTGAGACACAGGTCTTCAAGGTGACCTCCGCCCCCCCAGAAGGGCCTGTAGCCAACATGCTCCAAGTTCGCCCAACTTTAAACTCGCTGCAACAGACGCTGCAGTCGATAAGCACAGAACTGCACGGACTCAGGCTCAGACGCCTTAAAGGCGAGCTGAGGAGTTTAACGAGGCGCCGGAGCGCTGGGTGCTCTGAGGACCTGCAGTGGATTCTCAGCACAGCATCCATGTTGTACAGCTCCAGCTCCGGGTCTGGCGGCTTTCATAAGAGGGGTTGTTTAACAAAGGAGACACGGCCGCACCCAGGCAAGACGAGACTCTCTTAGGGCAGGAAGCCTTCTGGTTCTCAGCATGCTGATGGGGCTGTGTGTGGCAGGAAGGCGGCAGGAACCCAATAGAGCAGACACTTCAGTTTAGCTCTGATAAACAAACACTTTACCCTTAGAAGTTTCACCTGCTGAGCCGGGCAGTAGTGGCGCACGCCTTTAGTCCCAGCACTCAGGGAGGCAGAAGCGAGTGGATCTCTGAGTTTGAGGCCAGCCTGGTCTACAAAGTGAGTCTAGGACAGCCAAGGCTACATGGTGAAACCCTGTCTTGAAAAATAAACAAACTCTCACCTATTAAAGCCGAGGAGATGATTCAGTGGCTTAAAGCACTGCTGCTCTTGGAAAGAACCTGTTTGGGTTCCCAGCACCCACACGGTCACTCACTGCCTATAACTCCAGTTTTAGAGGCTCTGACACACTCTTCTGGTGTCATGGGACAAGGCACACACATGGTGCACATGCGTCTATGCCAGCAAAACACACAAAATGACTAAATGAATAATGCATATAATTTTTTTAAAGTTCCACCTCTTAATTGTGCTTAATTTTGCTCTTTAAACTGCGCTCATTCCCTGAGTATAGTGTGGGTGACAAAGGCGTCTCAGAGCCATTTATATGCCAGGGAGAGTGGTACCCGGACAGGGTCTCACTGTGCGACTCACACTAGCTGTGAACTCATCAGTCTTTACATCTCAGTCTCGTGAGTGCTGGCTTTACAGGGATGCGCTGCAGTGCCTGGGGCAAACCAACTCGAGTAAAAATGTATCTAGAGACCATGTTGACGGCCAAATTCTATCTTTTTTTTTTTTTTTAAGACAGGGTCTCTCTGTGTAGCCTTGGCTGCTCTGGACTCGCTTTGTAGACCAGGCTGGCCTCGAACTCACAGCGACCTGCCTGCCTCTGCCTCCCGAGTGCTGGGATTAAAGGCGTGTGCCACCATGCCTGACTCCAAATTCTATCCTTAAAGCCTGCATGAAGCTTGCCCCAAGGCAGTTCTGCAAGCTGGCTCCTAACTTTTGAGTGTGGACCTTGTAGACATGTGATGGGAATTGTCAGCTTCCTCCCTAAGTGAACACGCACAGCCTTCAGCTTATGTGCTGGCCTTGTGCTGGGTCCCTGTTAGAGATGGGGCCTGGAAAGGTGGCTCAGTGAGTCAAGGCACTTGTCGCGAAGACTGAGGACCTAAGGCTTGTTCTTTAGGACGCACATGGTGGAAAGACAGGCTGTCTTCTGAGCTCCACGCTCATGCCGTGGCATGCGACAGGGTCTCTCTGTGTAGCCTTGGCTGTCCTGGACTCCCTTTGTAGACCAGGCTGGCCTCGAATTCACAGAGATCCGCCTGCCTCTGCCTCCTGAGTGCTGGGATTAAAGGCGTGTGCCTGTTATAAGGGTGACCCAAAAGACCCAAGCCAGGAGGCGGCCTGGGACTTGCAGGCCTCTTGCCTTAGCTCCCAAGTATATGGGACGACGTAGACAAGCCCACTCATGGTTATTGACTTGCCTTTCCTGGGGTCCTTAGACTGGATCTTGTGGGTCTCCACCAACCGTGGGCGTGTGGACTAGGAGGCCCAGCTGCATGCATGTGTGTAGGCTTCAGAAGCTGTTGGCTTTGAACAGTCTCCTCGGTGTGTGCTGCTGCGGGAGCTGGGACTTGGGGCGCCTGCCCAGGGCACGCCTTTGAGTGAGCATCGCCAGTCTTTGCTTTGGGTCCAGATGTACAGCTTTACCATAGCAGATGCAGAGTTGCTCCTTCACTAGGGAAGGTGCTGCGTGGTGATCTCCCCCTTTCCTCTCTGCCTCTCTCCCTTGATTCTACCTGCAACTGGCACTGCAGGACAGTTTGTCTGAATTTTTAAAGATTAAAAGGTCTTGGTAGATATCACAGTGTGCCTGAGCTGGGGTACACTAACAGAGACAAAACTGGTGTCCGTGTTGCTCTGTTCTGCTTATGTTAAAGGCAGTTCCTGTGATTGCTAGCTCCAAAGTATCCCTTAATATTTTGGTGGCAAAGGACTTTAAAATGTGTAGGAACAACCCCCCACCCCAAGAAAGAAGGGGTGTGGTGGTGCACACCTTTAGTCTCAGCACTTGGGAGGCAGAGGCAGGTGGATCGCTGTGAGTTCAAGGCCATCCTGGTCTACAAAGCGAGTCTAGGACAGCCAAGGCTGTCTCAAAAAACAAACAAACAAACCAAAAAAAAAAAAAAAAAAAAAAAAAAAAACCAACCAAACAAAAAGAAATGTGTAGGAACCATTTGTTCTCGCAGTTGGTTTCCAGGGACTGTGTTTGAGTGTTACACAATGTGGAAGGTGTTAAGTCCTGCTGATGTTTCTTCCTCTTAGCATTGTCTGGGAAAGAGAAGGTGACTGCTAACCTAACAGAAGCCAGCAGCGAGCAGAGGCCCTGCTGGTTCGGGTTCAGGTTCTCATCCTCGGGGTCTCTGCATGGAGCAAGTCCCTGGCCACTGGCCCAGGAGCTCCACCAGGGAAATGGAAGCAATGTGGACCTAACAAACAGAGAAAGGGGTCAGAGAGCATCTGTTTGTAAGGAGCTGTCTGAGAAGAGGCTGTGTCTGTGGTGGCGCTTTCTCCAGCTGCTGGCTCCGGGCACTGGTGGTCAGTGGCTCGCAGACTGTAGTGAGGTTTCCTCCGTCCTCGCTGGGTCTCTCACTGGGCCCTGAACCTGCCAGTTAGGTGAGTGTGGTCCGCTGAGAGCTTAAGTTTCCACCTGTCTCCCCCCCCCCCCAGTACTGGCTTACAAGTGTGTGCAGCCTCACGCCCACCTTTTTATGTCAGTGCAGGGCATCGAACTCAGGTCCCCCTGTGTGCGTGTGCATGGCAGGCACTTTGCTACCCGAGCTCTTCCCTGGAGTCGGAAATCTTGGTTGGCCTCTACTAGAATGTAAAGCCTTGCTTTTAACCACAGCCTCTGTTGTTGCTTGGGCAGTTGGCACACGGTCTGGTGAGCGGAAGGCTGATCCCTGGCTTAGAGCACTGTGTACCCGTTCACACAGCCTGTTAGCTCATGGTTGCTGACTGGCTCCGGCAGAGAACACCGCATCAGGGCATCCTCCTCAGGGGACCCTCTCTCTGCCCCGCCTCCCCCGTTACAGACTGAGGTCAGGTAACCGTGAACTTCGTTATTAGGGCTGCAATTAAAACATGAATATTGCCGGGCAGTGGTGGCGCACGCCTTTTATCCCAGCACTTGGAAGGCAGAGGCAGGTGGATCACAAAGCAAGTCCAGTACAACCAAGGCGACACAGAGAAACCCTGTCTTGGGGGTAGGAGAAGCAAACAAGCAAGAGAAAAATAAAGCTTTAATATTGTAGGTATTAACTCTGAAAGCTCATCACCTCACACAGCTAAGCTGGGGGGGGGGGCAGCTCAGGTTGCACCCTGAGGAGGTGCTTGAGACCTTTGATAAACACATAGGCCTGGCTGCTTTGTAATTTGTCAATGACAGGATTTTTCTAAAAGATTTATTTGTATTTTATGACTGCCTGCCTGCGTGAATGCTGTGTGCCGTGTGCATGCTAGTGCCCTTGAAATCCAGAAGAGGGCACTAGAACCCCTGGAGCTTGAGGCACAGGCGATTGGAGCCGCCACCTACGTGCAGGAAACCGAACTCAGGCCCTCTGTAAGAACAGCAAGGGCTTCTAGCCACTGAGCCCTCCCTCCAGCCCCTGGGATTTACTTTAAATTGTGTAGACTCAAACTCTGTAAGTTTGTGGGATTTTGTTTGTTTGTTTGTTTTTGTTCATTGCTGAGCAATGGGGTGTTCCCAGCTCTGACGCGTCTCTGTGAGTCACACTCAATCTCAGGAAGCTTTAGAAAGAAATCATAAAATAGTGCAGGGTGCTTAGGGGCATCTTTGCCGTGGTCCACTCTTCCTGTATGACTTCTTCGTCCTTAGTCACACCTGCCGTTGGCTAACTGTCAAACTTGTAGACTGGCTGGACTGTTGAATTCACATTGTAATTGTTCTCATAGTTTAAAAAAAAAAATCATGTTGAGAAGTCTGTGTTACTTTTGACTTAAAGTTTTCTGGGCCCAAGTTTTTGTTTGGTTTGAGTTGTTTTTAAGATTTCTTCCTTTTCTCTGTGTAGCCCTGGCTGTCCTGGACTCACTTTGTAGACCAGCCTGGCTTTGAACTCACAGTGATCCGTCTGCCTCTGCCTCCCGAGTTCTGGGAGAGTTCCTCTTTTAAATAGTGCTGGTGTCCTAGAGGTCAGCTCTCCCTGGAGCTAGAGCGACAGATGGTGTGAGCTGCTAACATGGGAAAGTGAATTCGGAGCCTGAGGAAGAGCAGATGAGCCATCTCCCTAGTGCCTGGCTGCAGGGTTGGTTGGTCGGTTGGTGGTGGTTGGTTGCTTGTACAGGAGACAGCAGTCCCTGTAGCTTACACTGTTTGGGAGCTTAATTATATGGCTCAGGGTGGCCTTGAACTTGAGGTGACTTTCCTGCGTCGTCCTCCTGAATGTGAGCCACTATGCCTACGTGTTCTTCACACTGGAAATGACAGACCTTAGATGTAGATTACCCTGTTTAAGCATTATAAAAATAGCTTGCCTGTTACTCATTTACAAAAAAGCTCTTTATTTGAAATGAGGCCATGCGCTTATTATATGTATTTTTCTTGTAGAAATATATGCTATCTAGATATATAGAGAGAAGTAATTGCATAACTTAATGTGGCCTGAGTCTTCCGTCCTTGGAGCTATTGCTTTTTTAGAGTCTGGGTGTTGCAAGTGTGATTTCAGCTGTAGCAATCTTGCATGTCATGGGGAAAAGTTGCCACTTTGTGGCTTTTTAAGATTTATTATTATCACAAATATTCCACTATGTTCTAGGCCTTAGGAAGCAAAACTGAAAGAAAGGAACAGTGGGCAGATGGCCAGCTGTGGCAGCAGGAGATGTTAGTACTTATTTCTCAGTCGTTGTTAGAACAAATAGAGCCCAGCTTATCACCTGGCCTAGGTGATTCTGTGTTCAGCTGGGACTCTAATCTCAGGAAGCACAGAGGCCCACAGTCAGAGCACTGCCTGGATGCATGGGTCTGCAGCAGGAGCTCAGGAGTGGACGCACTGTTGTTGGATCCACTGGGCCTGGAGTTAGAGACAGTTGCGAGCTGCCATATGGGTCCTCTGCAAGCACAGCAAATGCTCTTAACCGCTGAGCAATCTCTGCAGCCCACATTCATTTTTTTCTTAACTAAATAAACCAAAACAGAACCTACGACAGCAAGATCAAGAAGCCAAGACAATTTAGTACAGCATAGTATTTGTTCTGTCTCTTTCTGGTAGATGATTCTAGAGTGCCATCTGTACGGACAGATACACACACTAGAGTCAGCGCAGAATGGGTCCTGTAAATGTGAACTCTGAGCTTACAATGCTTACACGAAAACATAAGAGAAAATCACTGTGGACTGAGGAGCTAGGTAAAGGTATCTTAGAGAAAACACACACACACACACACACACACACACACACACACACACACACCAAAAACAAAACAAAACACTGGAAGCCAGGCATGGTGGCACACGCCTTTAATCCCAGCACTCGGGAGGCAGAGATAGTCGGATCTCCGTGAGTTCGAGGCCAGCCTTGTCTACAAAGTGAGTCCAGGACAGCCAGGGCTACACAGAAAAGAAACCCTGTTTCGAAAAACCAAAAAAAGAAAAACATTGAAAATACGGACTTTGCTCTGTTTTTCTGAGGTGCCCCTGTCACTTTCCTTCTCTCCACAAGCTCATATAATAAACTTCTCAATATCAAAAAATTAAAAAAAAAAGAAAAAGAAAAAGAAAATATGGACTTTGGCACCAGTGAACTCTAAGTAATAGAAATACACACACACACACAAAGATGCCGCTCTAGTAACGGGTAGAAGAGATGGCTTAATAGTTAAGAATACTTGGGTTTTGTTTGTTTGGTTTTTGTTTTTTGTTTTGGTTTTTCGAGACAGGGCTTCTCTGTGTAGCCTTGGCTGTCCTGGACTTGCTTTGTAGACCACGCTAGCCTCGAACTCACAGCGATCCACCTGCCTCCGCCTCCAGAGTGCTGAGATTAAAGGTGTGCACCACAACACCCGGCCAGAATACTTGTTCTTGCAGGCGAGCCTGGTTTGGTCCCCGGCACCTACATGGTGGCTTACAACCATCTGTAACTCAGTTGTGGGTGATCTGATGACCTCTTGTGACACCCCCTTTCCCCCCCTCTCAATCCCCCATCCCCCACCAGGCATACACATGCAGGCAGAGTACTTACACTAATAACATTTTTAAAATTTAAAAGACCATTCAGAACATGGAAAGGCAAATTATGGGAAAAATATTTACAAAATGTAAGAGAAGATTTGCACGTGAGATTTGCATAAACATTTCCTATACCAAGACGTTCGATAAATGGGCGGGAGAGGTAGTTGAGTGGGTAAGAGGTCTTCCACAGGAAGTCTGGTGTCTCAGTTACCAGCTGTGGAACCTTACGCCCTCTTCTGGCCCCTATGGGCAACTGCACTCAGGTGCACTAACCTGCACACACCCGTTAAGTAGATAGTAAAACAAGCAAAAGACGCCTGAGAAACAACCCATCAGAAGGAGATTAGAAAAGCTGTTTCACAGATAGGGATGAACAGCAGTGGCTAAGTACGTTAAAAGATCCTCAGAGGCGGGGCATGCGGCTTGGTTGGCAATGTGCTTGCTCAGCATGAACAAAACCGGGGCTCAATCCCTAGCACCCCATAAACCAGGTGTGGCGTTACACACCTGTAATTCTGGTCCTTTGGAGGTAGGAGCAGGAGGACCAGGAATTTGGAGCCGAGTGGGCTTCATAAGGTCTGCCTCTCATCTGACTCACTGTTAGGCCAGCACGCACGCGCGCGCGCGCACACACACACACACACACACACACACACACACACACACACACACCAGTGTGAGGGGCCCAGCATAGCCCGGCTGTGGGGCTGCCGGCCCCATAATAGACGGCCACAAGTGTTTATTGCTTACGAGAATGCAAAATGGCACAATCACTTTGCAGAAACAGGTTGGCAGTGCCTGAGCAAGTTAAATATAAACTCCTGATGTGTGACCCAGGAATTCCACAGCTGGCTAGCTACAAAGAAGCGAAAACCTGCCCACACAGCCATGAGCCGTTCATTCAGTATTGCCTAAAATAGGAGGCAGCCCCAGTGTCCTCCCTCTGCAAACAGATAAGCAGCACTCGGATGCAGTGGGATGACCCGGCAGTAGAAGGACGCCTTGTCGTCCTTGATAGCGCAGTGTGGCACTCCCGAGCCAGCCAAGGGAGGCCACGCCGTCGGGGTTGGGTTATTCCGCTGAGACCGGGTGCTGTCAGGGTGGTCTGCAGACCCATACACGTGGACGTCAGGTGTCTTGGTCACCCTCCACCACTTCCTGAGACACAGCCTGGAGCTCAGTTACTCAAGTTGAGTAAGCTGGTCAGTCGACTTCAAGGGTCTACCTGTCTGTCTCCCCATGGCAGGTCAGCAGGCTGCGAGCCAGGCTTGCACGTGGGTGCTGGGTACCCAGAGTCAGATCTGGTATTTGCCCTTGAGCAGTGAGCTCTTTACCAGCAAACCCCCGCCCCCCCCCCCCCCAGCCCTCCTTTTTCTTTGCTGAAACCATTTTAGCCGGGTCCCATTGGAATGTTAGTGAGCTTGAGCAGAGACTGGCACATCCTCAAGGAAAAGCACCCACGAATCGCTGAGGGAGTTTGCTGATGTGTGGGTGGGGTTGGTTGAAGAGACCACCCCCTCTTGTCTCTAGGACTCACACAGGGTGGAAAGAGACCTGACTCCCAAAAATTGTTCTTTCGCCTTCACAGGGGTCCACAGCAGCTCGTGCTGAACCCACTCCAGCCGCTCGGTCCTCCCTCCCTCCTGCCCTTCTCTCAATAAATTAAAACAAACCAAACCAACCCCTGGGGGTTGTCATGTACTCAGTGGAAAGGGGCGCACAGGCTTCGGTTTCTGCCTCAGGCATCCAGAGGCACCCAGATTGCTCTTTACCTCTCCTGAGCACCTTTCCTAACCAGTATGTCTGAAGAGAAACAAGACGTTTTAATCCCCCAAAGCACTGTCTCCCCAGTCTCCACCACACTGAGTCCCTACAGTGTCCGCACTATAAACACTGTCTCTGCCTTTGCTCCCCTGTTCCTTAACCCCGTGATGGGAGCCTCCAAGGGCTGTTAGGGGGCAGGTCTGTCCTCTGCCCTGCCCTTTCTCCCCCCCTTCACCCCTCCCTCAGCAGCTCTTGACCCTCTAGCAGGCTTGGCGTGTTGCCTAAGACTGAGGAATGCGGGAGTCTGGGAATATGGGAGTCTGGGAATACAGAATTTGACATCAGGCAGCTAGGATGCGGAAGCCTGCCCTTCTGTCGGCTCATGGTGTGATGCCAGCAGGCCACCTGCCTCAGTTTCCTGATCATCCCAGTGTGGTGATCATCACCTTAGCTTCCTCGCCCTCTGCCGTTTCTTCTGTTTGTGCCCAGGCTTTCTGCAGTCTCTCTCTCTCTCTCTCTCTCTCTCTCTCTCTCTCTCTCTCTCTCTCTCTCTCTCTCTCATTCTTCCCCTGCTTCTTCCCCTGGTTCCCAACAGTTGCAAGTCCACCCCGGAGCAATGTCGCCATTGCTGTCTTATGTGTCATGTAGTGATGCATCAAGACGGATGGTTCGGTGGCCAAGAGCGCTGGCCGCTCTTTCAAAGAGGCCAGGCTTGAGTCCCAGCAGCCACATGGTTTACAGCTGCCTTACGTCTAGTTCCAGGGGACCTGGTGTCCTCTTCTGGTTTCCACAGGTACCAGGCACACAAGTGATGCACAGACATGCATACAGGCAACACACCCAAACACGTTAGATAAACACATGCCTTGTCAAAGAAACAAAATAAGTAATACAGGCATAGGTCAGCCGTAGAACAGGAAGACCTGGGAGATGAAGCCCATTTGCTCTCTGACCCTGAATTTGCTCAGGGCCCAGTTTCCGGTCTACAAAGCCAGAGAGGGATTTTTTTTTTTTTTTTTTTTAATTTCAAGATTATGAAGGTGATCAGAGATGACAGGGCCTGACACATTGCAGCTTCCGAGTAATTGCGACACAGATACAATCAAATCTCAAGCCAGTGGTGATGGTTAGCGTTGACTGTCAACCTGGCTGGGTCTAGGATCTCCAAGGACGGGAAGCTCTGGGCGTGCCTTTGAGCGGATTTCTGGTTTGGGCTGTAGTCTGAGAGTAAAAAGGAGAAAGAGCCGAGCACCATCCCCTCTCCCACTGCGTCCTCACTGGATACAATGTAGCCAGCCGCCTCAGGCTCCTGTGGCTCTGCTTTCCCAGCGTGATAGACAGCACTTTGAGACTACAAGCCAAAACAAGCCCTTCTTTTTCTTTTTCTTTTTGGTTTTTCCAGACAGGGTTTCTGTGTGTAGCCTTGGCTGTCTTGGACTCCCTTTGTAGACCAGGCTGACCTGGAACTCACAATGATCTGCCTGCCTCTGCCTCCTGAGTGCTGGGATTAAAGGCGTGCACCACCACCCCTGCCCAGCTCAAGTCTTTAAGTTTTCTCAAGCACTTTCTCCAAGAAAAGTAGCGAATATGCCAGCGGGGAACCTAGTGCTGACACGCAGCAGGCCAGCAGCGGGCAGGGTTCGGATCCAGGGCACAGTGTTCCTGCCATCACCGAGCCTGTGCCCGTCTTTTTGTGTCTCTTCTTTTCCTCATTGCAGTGATTGGTATTAAACCCAGGACTCTGCATTCACTTGCCGAGCACTCTACGGGCGGAGCCTCAGCCCCAGCCCCCTGTTGGTTCTTTTGTGTTGTTTTGTTTTCCAGACAGGGTTTCTCTGCGTAGCCCTGGCTGTCCTGGACTCTCCTTATAGACCAGGCTGGCCTCGAACTCACATCTATCCGCCCACCTCTGCTTCCCCAGTGCTGGGATCACAGGCGTGCGCCAGCGCGCCCCGCTCTAGTAGTTTCCTTCTTGCTCCACCAGGACAGATCCAAGCTGCCATTAAACATGGTCATCTTAGGTTTTCCTGTCATATGAGAGCGTCTCACTCTCCTTCCATGCAAAACCTGCTCCGTGTGGTGTGTTCTGTGTTGTAACCCATGGTCCCGACAGCCTCCCAGTCACCTCAGTCCTCCCCCCCCCCCCCCCCACCGGCCCTGCCTCCTCTCTACGCAGCCATCTTTGGACATTTGCATTTTCAGCGATAGGCCTCCAAGGCTCAGGGCATCTTTAACCCTGTTTCCAAAACACTGCTCCCAGACACCCGAGAGCTCTGGCAAACCCCTAGGCATGTGTGGGTATGTTTGCGTTCCAGGCGGACACTGCCGCGGTGTCGGGCAGGTGGCCATGATCGTCTGGGTTCCTGCCGTGCCTCTGTGAAGCCGGGTTTTCGGGGCTTGCTCAGATGGCTAGCGAGTACAGCCAGTGTCCAGTCTGACACCGCTCTTGGAAGCACCCAGTGGGCACAAGTTGTTAAGGCTTAAGGCTCATTCAGCGCTTACTTGGGAGCATCACTGTGGATATTTACTTTGGCGTGGACGCTCTAGGTTTCAGCCAGGTAAGTTCGGGACGGTAGGATAGACGGACGGCCTGCCGCCACAGACGCCTGCCTGCGGGGCCCATGAGGAGCTGCGAAGCTCGTAGCTGGTAGGGCCACACAAGATTTATTTTAAAATCAGGGAGGCTGTTGTGTGTTCAGGGAGGAAGTAGCTGACGGGGAGGCAGATGTGAAGGCTTCACGAAGGAGTCCTGCCCAGGCTTCCATAGCAGGGTTCCGAGGAGACAGGGTCGAGGTGAGGCCCTGCTTCTCAGAGTGCCGCCCTCACACCAGCTGCAGGCCTTTAATGGAGGGAATGAAAAACCACAGGCCACGGCCAGACCTGACTCAGCACGCACGTGAAACAAGGGTCTCGGGTGACGTGCTCGCAGTTAAAATCCCAGCGCCTCTGGAGGAGGCACAGCCTTCTGTGCAAAGAGTGACTTCATGCTGCGAGTCACTCTGTCATGGACCGAGATGGTGGTGGGAGAGAGGAGCGAGAAGAGATCCGAAGGAACCATTCTGAGGAATTTCGGCCAGCCTGACCAAGACTATAAGAGAGGTCAAGATGGTCAGAAGGGTCAGGGTCAACCGCAGTGGGTTGCGTCCATGCAAAGGTCGGGCTCTTCTGAGTGAGGTTGAGGAAAAGCCAGCTAGGAGTCCTCTGTCACTGAGGTAGAGAGACAGGAAGACACAAGGAGGGTGAGATAGAGGGAAGGGGTGAGGATGGGGTCCCCTGAAGCCAGTGGGAAGAAAGGCTGTGCCTGTGAGTGGCAGGGGCTGTGGGTGGCAGGGGCTGTGGGTTCCCTGGTTCCCATCCCCGTGGAGAGGCGCACTCTTCCTGCTAGGCCTCAGTACTGACTGGGATGTTGCCCAGGTTCTCCAGGACTCTGGTGTGTGTGTGTGTGTGTGTGTGTGTGTGTGTGTGTGTGTGTGTGTGTGTGTGTGTGTGTGTGGCGCGGGGGCGGGGGCAGACATAGAGCCCCAAAGTCACTGCTTTCTGAGGGAGGGGGTTCCTCTTGAGGTTCCTCCCCAAGAGGAGGTCTGGGGTGAGATTGGGGCATGCTGGGAAACAGAAACTGTTGTGGATATGGAAGTGAGGATTTGTCACCTTAGAGGCTGGACTTGAGGATTGCTCGGGGATTGGCAGTGGGCAGCCACTCCTTCACGTGTCTCGGTCAGGCAGAGGCTGAGCAGCCAGTGCACATTGGCCCATCCTTCGGGCTGCCTCTAGGGCCATGTCAAGTCAGGTTACAGATGAGGAAATACCTCTCGAATGCCCAGTCACGTAGCTGGTAATCGGCAGAACCAGGATTAGGAACAGGAGCCAGGTCCTTTACGCTGGGCTGCCCTGTTCTGAGTCACCTGCTCGTGGGTGCTGACTGACACCAGGGTGTGAGGTGTTCATAAATGTAGGTGGCCAGAGCACAGCACTCAGGCTCATGGTGACTTCTGTAACACTGGAGGGAGTCGGCCAATAACCTGGCCAGAGCTGTCAGGGAGTTGTGAGCAACCAAGAACTTGGTCTCTCTGAGTCTGTCCTGTGACATCTGGGTAGAGTCAATGGTCTTAGGGTGATAACCCAGAGGAGACAAACATGCCTCTTTCAATGGCCTTGGCAGACATCCCTAGGCTGAGGCCAGAAAGATGATGCCTCAGCGGGTGGGTGGGGGGCGTTAGGGGGTTGCTTGCATGGTGACCTGTGCTCAGTCCAAACCCACTATGGAACACCTTCTACAGAATTGCCCTCTGACCTTTACTGGCACTCAGTGTCACACATACCCACCCCTGCCCAGTCATACACAGTACATGCACAAATGATAATAACAAGTTGAACCTATTTTTTAGGTTTATTTAGGCATATATTTTATGTCTATGGGTGTTTTTTCTACATATATGCTCACCCGAAGAGGACATTAGATCCCATGGGACTACAGTCCGGTATGAGCTGCCATAGCATGTGCTGGGAATGTGGAAGAATGGCTGTGCTCTTAGCTGCTGAGCCATCTCTCTAGCCCCAACACACAGAACTTTTAAAAGTTAAAAAAAAATCTCAGGGTGAGCCTGAGGCTCTTAGAGTCTTCAGCTCTGAGCTCCTCTTAGCCCAGTGGTTCTCAGCCTTCCTAAGGCTGTGACCTTTTAATACAGTTGTTCCTGTTGTGTGACCCCCACCACCACCACAAAATTATTTCTTTTTTTAAATTTTTATTTACGTATTCATTTTTTATGTACATAGGTGTTTTGCCTACATGAATGTCTGTGTGAGGGTGTCAGATCATGAAGTTACAGACAGGTGTGAGCTGCCATGTGGGAATGGCATGTGGGGCCAGGGCCCCGAGGGACTGTGTGATGGTGGCAGCGAGACCGAATTCGCAGAAGAGTCCCGGGGAGGTGCTGATGGTGTGAGGCTCTTGTTTGTGTGTTCGCAGTCACCCTGTGAATGTGTGAGCTGTTGGCTCCAAGCATAGTTCACGCGAGGTGGGACTGAGGTTTGCTGTGGCCTGACCAGCTCCCAGCTGCTCCTGCTCCACTGCCGTGACCGTGTGTGGCAATGGCCCTTCACTGTAGAAAATGCAGCGATTGGCAGAAAAGGAAATAAGAATAAGACACTGTTCTGCCTTTAATTTGTTTTATGTATATGGATCTTGTTTTTGGTTTTTGTTTGTTATTTTTGAGACAAGGTCTCTCTCTCTCTCTATGAACCCTTGGCTGTTCTAGAACTCTCTTTGTTGACCAGGCTGGCCTTGAACTCAAAGAGAGATCCACCTGCCTCTGCCTCCCAAGTGCTGGGATTAAAGGTGTGTGCCACCATGCCAGGCTAATGTTTTGCCTGCTGGCATGTCTGTGCACTAGTGCCCATGGAAGCCAGGAGAGGGGCATCAGATCCCCTAGGCCTAGGGTTAGAGGTGGTTATGAGCCCTGTGGGTGCTGGTCATATAACCTGGAGTCTCTGGAAGAGCAGTCAGTGAATGCTCTTAGCCACCACCGACCCCGACTCCAGCCGAGTGTCCCGGGCCCCTGGGGGCCACACATCAGACACTTACGTTACGATTCATGACAGCACCAAAGTTGCAGTTAGGAAGTAGCAGTGACATCATTTGACAGTTGGGAGTTGCCGCAGTATGAAGGACCGCATGAAAGAGGCGCAGAACTCAGAAGGCTGAGGACCCCGTTCCTGCCCATCTACCTAGTCCCTTAATTCATGGTTTTTTTAAAGGTAGCTTAAGTAACATTTGCCTTAAAGAGTTTCTCATAGTGGACAGTACTTAATTTTTAATTGAATTTTAATTTATCTTCTTTAAAAAAATTTTCCCCATTTTAGATTTTTGAGACAGGGTTTCACTCTGTAGCCCAGGCTGAGCTGGAACTTACTGTGTAGCCCAGGCTGGTCTCCGACTCCCGAGCACTGTGTTTCTAGGCTTATTAAACTACCTCACCCAGCTTTTAAAATGTTTTGTACCTTATACTTTAACCCTTTAAATGGCTTCTCACTCTATAATTGGACGGCCTTTAGCCTGGCAGCTTTTTTTCTGACACCTCCCAGGCTGTCTTTGGGTCTGCGACGTTGTAGTTGGGTAGTTTGGTGTTTAGTTTGTCTCTAGGGACTGTGGAAATGTCTCTCTTGCTTTTGTTCGGCGTTTGCGATCACAGTTGCAAAGCCACATCCACTGTCTCCATAACTCTTCTGAAGAGACGCGCATAGTCCCCGTTCAGGCATTTCCGTATGAGAGCGAGTTTTTCTGAGGCTGTCTTGTTGGTTAGAATTGAGTAACACTGCAGGCTGTGTTGGGTTGTGCTGCCAGGTTAGTCAGGCAGGGAGAGAGGCTGGCCCGGGTGAAGTGGTCCAGGCTCCCCCTCCACGGAAGGACAGACAGAACAGATGTTGGTCACTTCTGCCACTGCCACACTGGATCCTAATTCTGCCTGGCAGTGGGGCCCAGCTGGCGACAGCGATCTTCCGCTTCTCGTTTGAGAAAATAAATGCTTACATTCCGGTAGGCACATGCTTAGCTTCAGAGTTGCCAGAACATGGAAGCACACAGAACCAGGCCCGGGGGCCCAGCAAGCCTGAGCTCACCATCTGCCCAGGTGCCTCAGCTGTGTGGCCTCTGGTCAGCTGGGTGTTCTGGCCTGTCCTCTGTAGAACAGGTCCTGGCTCCTAGCAATGAGTACACTTTCACATGCCTGCCTGGCTCTCAGCCAACTCCGCCTCAAGGCAGGTCAGAAGAAGAAACTGCTCCAATATCTCGACTAAGTTCTCCAAGGTCCCGGGAGCCGTGAGGTGCAGCTGTCGTTACTGACGTCTCTGCACCGGGCACAGTTAGTAGCGTCGCGTTGGTCATGTGGTTGATTAGCTTTGTAGGTGGTCAGCTGCTGCTGTACAGGCAAGGGCAGTTAGGTACAGAGAGCCTACGTGGTCCAGAATGGCCCAGCCAGTCAGCAGTGGCATGGTAAGAGCTCAGGTGCAGCCGCTGGCAGATCTCTCTGTTCCGAAGCTACTTTTATTAGCCCCCCCCCCCCCCTTCTAGGAAGGCATGCGCAGTTTCAGCAGTTGTACACATTTGGTTGTAATCCTACAGTTGGTCTGATCTCATCCCAGGACCCAGAGAGCATAGCCACAGTGCAGATATGTGCTGTCCTTCATGGGTCCTGCTTGTTTGCCTTGATTTTTGTTGTTTTGTTTTTTTGGTTTTTTTTGTTTGTTTTGTTTTTTGTGGTTGGTTTTTGCCTTTTGTCTGTCTGGTTGGTTGGTTTTGTTGGGTTGTTATTATTGTTTTCCAGACAGGGTTTCTCTGTGTTGGCTGTCCTGGAGCTCACTCTGTAGACCAGGCTGGCCTTGAATATAGAAATCCACCTGCCTCTGCTTCCTGAGTGCTTGGATTAAAGGCGTGTGGCACCACCACCACCTGGCAGGGTTTTTTTGGTTTTGTTTTTGGGTTTTTTTTTTTGCCATTTTAAAAGAAGAATTTAAGCCAGGCATAGTGACTTACACATGTAATTGCAACACTTGGTAGGCTGAGGCAGGAAGATTGTAGGAAAGTTAAGTTGGTGAGTTCCTTTACTGGTGTGACTTGATGAGAGAAATGTGAGGTAGGACGTACTCAGTTCCTCTAGGCAAACAGATGCCGGACATGGGTCTGTAGAGAAGAAAGCCTGGGGCTGGTTCGGATTGTATTCCACTGTCTAGTAGCCACGTGTGTGAGCAGTTTTTTCAGTATTTTTTAAACCGTGTGGTTGGCTCTTCCCCTGTTATTAATTTATCTACAGCTTAGTCATCAGCCTGCAGATTACTTACCTGTGTCCTCACGGCTTCGGCCCCCAATTCCTATCACACCTCACCGGTCACTTCATGAGCACTGGGTCTTGTCCTGCTGCAGGACTAAAATGAGTTTCCTATGCTGACAGGTGAAGGAGAGAGAAACACGTTTTTTTGTTTAGGTCACAAGTGGGGGATGAGAAAAAGACTGTTTATCCCCTTAGAAGTTGAACCACTGTGTGGGGGACATTGGTTGTTAACCAGCTGAAAAATATCCTTGGACAAATGCTGAGAGGAGGTATAAATGTGAGCCAAAAACAAGCGGCAGGGCCTCTGGAGACTTGGGATAGTTTGGGCTGTTCAACGCTCCACTTTGAGACGCTTCTAGAGAAAACTGCCCAAGGGAAGGCTTTGGGGCTCTGGGCTCCGGCTGAGGTTCAGGGTTCTGATTGCCCCAGGTTCCAGCAGAAGAACTGCTGATTACGCCAGGAGAATCGCTCCTCAGAACTGATATCCTTCTGGTTTCGTGATTGTGTTCTTTAATCTCCTTTTCCGATTTAGGTTAGTTGGGTTATAAGTAAGGTACTCTCAATTAATAAGTTTGTAATAAAATATATTTGCTAAGAAAGTTGAGCCCTACAGACAGAATATCCAGATGTGGTGCCGAATAGCAGCCTGTGACTGACACGCCGTGGCACTGTCAGACGACCAGGGAGACGCACTGTCGGGGCCTCAGCAAGCTTTGGGACATGAAGGTTAACCCTGGGCTAAGTGAGAGCTGTGGTCAGAGGAGCAGGTGGCTCTGAAGAAGGCCATTAGGGCCCCAGAGGGTTGCTGTGGGGAAGTGGGGAGGAGTGCAGGGTCACCGGTCAGGGTTAGGGACCCTGGCTTATTCGCACCTGCGCTGCAGGGTTGTGTGCAGCCGTGTGTAGCAGGTGCTTGAACACTCGTATAAATGTGCAGCAGTTAGTGCCTCATGAAACTGCAGTGCACTGTGTGAACTGGTCTGCAGCCCTAGCTTAGTGTGTGCATGGCCAGGTGCCATATCCCTAGAATCTCAGCACAAAGGTGGATGACACAGAAGGATCTTGGGTTTGAGGCCATACTGGGCTATACAGTGAGACTATTTCATAAAGAGCAAAGGAAGTTCACACAGAGCACGTCTGCAGGCTTGGAGTGAAGAGCAGATGGCCAGGGAGTGACAGCGAAGGCCAGATGGCCAGGTGTGGGAGTGACAGTGAAGGCTGGATGATCAGGTGCGGGAGTGACAGCGAAAGCCGGTGTTACTGCTTCTCTTGAGACACGGTGCTGGGACAGGGTTAACTGTCAACCCACAGACCTGTTCCTCTCATTTAGAGTGGAAATAATTTCATAGCCTGTCGAGTTTTAGTTTTCTTACCATCAAATGATGTTTCCAAATAATTCACTTCAGTAGGAAGCGGCAGGGGAAAGGGGACACGCACGGCAAAGAAACCTTACTTGGTTCCGCTTCGTATTGAAGTCATCCAATGCCAGATTAAATACCCTTGGGCTGCAGAGAGAGCGATGGCCAGGCGCTTCCTCCGTTTATTCTCTGGACGAGAAGCGGCTTTATGGTGTTTCCCTTGTGAGCAGGGCCTCTGTCTCGTGTGGTTTCATCAGAAGGGAGGAAGGTGTAGTCCATCGCTCGCTTCCTCTGGCGTCTCCCTCCCGAGTGGCTGTCTGCAGTAAGCCAGGGACTACGGGACACCGCTGGGGTCACAGGGGGGTCACGCGGCTTCATCTTCTGGCTTCTCATTTGCCAAGGTTGTGTGGGGCTCGGTGCAGCTCTCCATGGGCAGGGAGGTGGAGGTGGCAGGGCAACTGCAGGCCGGTCCACTCTGCAAACAGCACGCTGCAGGTGGCGGGCGTGTCTCAGGGACAGTGAATTGGCATAGTAAACAGAGTTTTACTCCCTGAATTGAAATTAAAACTTTCTTTAAAACTTCATCCACCTGGGCTGGAGAGATGGCTCAGCGGTTAAGAGCACTGACTGTTCTTCCAGAGGTCCTGAGTTCAATTCCCAGCAACCACATGGTGACTCACAACCATCTATAGTGAGATCTGGTGCCTTCCTCTGGCCTGCAGATATACATGTATATATAATAATAAATAAATCTTTAAAAACAAAACAAAACAAAAAAACTTCATCCATACAGCCAGGGCTACATAGAAAACCCTGTGTCAAACAAAACAAAACAAAAACAAAAAAAGGAAAAGCCTCCATCTACACTCTGTCCCCTAAGTCAACCCTCCTCTTCTGTAACCCTCCCCATAGCCAGCTTCTTCAGTGAACAGAGTCTGTCTCTGCTGTCACCCAGTCTCCTTTATTTCTCTTAGAGACGGCGTTGGCCAGTTATTGACCCCTTCAATGTTGTGGTCTAGCCTTGCCTTAGGGGTTGGCTTCTAGAACCAGATTCCCCAAGTCCCTGAGAACACTAGCCTTCTGGCCTTAGTTTCCTTGACAATTGGGTGACAGGGGGGCAACACTGTGGGCCCCTCGCCTGGTGGGTCTGGTGTGTCGGATGCACTTACTCAGGCCTTGGTGGCTGGTGCTGAGTCTCTGCACATTTTAAAGCCTGGATGGGGCATGCTCGCCGCCAGCTCTTTTCCCCTTCAGGGCGGCTTTCCTCCCTGTAGCCCAGGTTGGCCAGTGATTAAGAGACTCTCCCCGCCTCACCCTTCTGAGTGTTGGGCTTACAGATGTGCACCACACACCCCGCTTTCTGATGCTTTCAGGGTAGCCCCCACAGTCCCGGTTTCTTGACTCCCTTTCTGTCTTTTTTTTGGGCCCTGCTTGCTCTGCCCCAATGTTCCCGTGTCCCGCTCTCCTCCTGTGTGATACCCGGGCACGTCTATGCTTTATCAGATGGCCCTTCCTTCTGGACCCCCGTCACCAATCACCTTCTGGGGACAGATACTCTGCTGTGGTCCAGCTAACCAAGCGACGGCTGCCTATGTATGGAAGGCCTAAGCACCCAGTAGTTACCGCGACAGCTGCCTATGTATGGAAGGTCTAAGCACCCAGTAGTTACCGCGACGGCTGCCTATGTATGGAAGGCCTAAGCACCCAGTAGTTACCGTATCCGAGGAAGTAGACTTTAATGCTAGTGAAGGAGGGGTGGACTTGCGGGGGATGGGCATGGGGGACACAGGCAAAAGAGCAAGCTCCCCCCTCCACGTCCTTTATATAGGTTGCCAGCAGAAGTACCTGAGATTAGAGGTAGGTCTTCCCATTTCAAATGATTTAATTAATCAAATGTACCATACAGACATGCCCAGCCATTTTTGGGTTTTAGCTAATTCCAGATGTAGTCCAGTTTACAACCAAGAAGAGCCATCACACTAACCCTACAGTATATATATACTTGTGGGCTGGCACCACTCACCTGCAGTTCCTAATATACACAAGCAAGAACAGCCAGATACGGTACGCACCTCTGATCCCAGCACATGGAAGGCCAAAGCAGGCCAGCCTGGGCTACATAGTGAAACCTTGTCTCCAAAACCCAGGTGAATAGATGGATGGATGACTGAGTGAGTGAGTGAGTAAATGAATGAATGAGTGAGTGAATGAATGAATGAGTGGGACTTGATATTCTGATCATGGTCATGTTAGTCCCAAGGCCTGTATGTTTGTGTGTATGTGTAGTAAGTCTGAAAACATATTTGCTACATGTATAGGTGATGGACATCCAGTGTGTGTGGACCAAGGCGAGCCTCCTCTCCTGTCCTGTCCTGTCCTGCGCTGGGATTTCCAAGGAACTGACTTTAAGTCTTTATGTTTCATTATTAGTGGGGAGGGGGAGGGGTATGTGGTGGTCAGAGGAAACTTTGTAGCGTTGGTTCTTTCCCAGTTCTACATGGGCCTGGGGATTGCATGCTCACACAGCTAATGGTTTTACCCACAGAACCACCTCACCCTGCCACCCTCAATTTACTTTGTTTTGTTTTGTTTTTCCAAGATAGGGCTTCTCTGTAGACCAAGCTGGCCTTGAATTCAGAGATTCCCCCTGCTGCTCAGTGCTGGGATGGGAGGCCCCACTGTACAGTAGGCGACAACTCCGGTTTGCGGTTATTCCCCGCCCACTCTTGGACTCACTGTGACTTTCTCACCGTACTGCCAGCAGTTCAGCCAGGAGGGTCTTGCTATTGGACTGGCGCCCTCTGGGTGCTGTGCTGTGAGTCTTTCGCAGCTGGTGACAGACTCTTTACTGAGGCCCCTCCCCCCAGGCCATTCTGTTGTCACTGACACTAACACTAAAGCAGATGCTTATGAAGTCCATCCTGGGTCTGGAAAAATAGAGCAGCAGCCCTGGCCATGATGGGGAGCAGGAGGTCAGTCTGTCTAGGAAAGCCAGCTGACTTGGATTTAAATTAGCATTTGTCACATACCTAACCCTGATGGCCGATAGCTTGACTTTTGACAACACTAGGTGGTCATCCCTGGGGGGTTCACCCGGCACTCTCTCTCCCATGCCAGTGGATGATGAATGATCTCCCCCCGCTCCAAATCTAAACCCCCACCAGTCTGACGGGAAGATAGAGGTGACTGACATGCACAGTGGCCCTGCAGCGTAAACAACCTTTTCACCACTCTCCTTTTGGGGACTTCTTCGTTTTTGATGTGGTGGATTGGTGCTCGCTCTTTTCTACAGCCTTTTTGGGCTTTCTTTAAATCATCAGTATCTGATGGATTGCAGTCAAAATGATAGCCAAGTCACACTTTAAATTCAAATGTTTGTGTCCTTGAAGGGTTGACAGAAGAATGCAAACACCAAGGAGGGGGAAATAGCATTTGTCACGTAGCTGGAAGTGCCCTTCGACCCTGAGACGTGAGCGGCATAAGACCCGGCAGCACCCCATTTCCCATTCTCCCCGATGGCGGGGTTTCTGTTGAGCCACTCCGTGTAGGAGCACACGGCCACTGGGTGCCTCTGTGGACGCTATCCCTACAGGGCATCACGCTCGACAGCCTCCTGGGCTGTGTGTGTCTTGATGGTTTGAGCAAAACACAGTTTCCTTTCCCACCTCAGAAGCTTAGTCTCCGTCACGGAGTCTGAGTTTATTTCACTCACTGGCATGACATGAGAGGATGTTTGGAGTTGGCTACCCGCCTGGTTCGGCCAGCACCAGGTGGCGGCAGTTCAGTCCTCAGGTTTGGTACGAAGATTAGCTCAGGACACAGAACTCCATTGAGCAGTAAAGCCCAGAAACCCACTGGCTTGTGACAGCTCAGGGTCTCCACCATGTGGCCCCCTGACCCTCCACGTCGGCTCCGTGCAGAGCTGTCCACACGTGGGGTTGCTCACTGGCCTGTGCTGTGCTCTTTATCAATGTCAGCATAGAATACCCTGGCGGCTCCTTACCACAGCACAGGCTCTTGCTACACTCACACTCCCGTGTGAGTCTGCGTTCGGTCTTGTAAGCTATGTTCCCACGTTCACTCATGGACCATTTGCCTTGTTGTCTTTCAGGCCATGGTTGCGTGTTACCCAGGCAATGGAACAGGCTACGTCCGTCACGTTGATAACCCAAATGGAGATGGAAGATGTGTGACATGTATATATTATCTAAATAAAGACTGGGATGCCAAGGTATGCGACTGAATTCAGTGGTGATGGGTTTCCTCAAGCTATTTTTTTATTCTCACAGATATCTGTAGTTCTGTCTTAAGTCTGTTTCAGACAATACTGTATTTGAAAACAAACACTAATGTATTAAAGCATAGCAGCGTGCCTTGTCCTGTGTGTACCCATGGGTCATACTATGGTGGAAGAGGGCCTGTTGGTGCACACCAGGAATCCCTGTCCTTGGGAGGCGGAGGCAGGAGATTCAGGAGTTCAAGGCCATCCTCAGTGACATGAGAAGGCTACCCAGTTCAGGGATTATTTCCAGTGGAGACCAGTGTCAACCAGCCAGTTGTCCTTAAACAGGGTGAGGAGAAAGAGGATGGATATGTCTGTCATTCCAATATCATTCGGTTCTGTAACACACAGAAGCAAGGAAGCAGGCCATACTCCCAGGGGGATGAGCCTCTAGGCCTCTGTCCTAACTGTGAGCTCTAGGTCAGGCTCAGGGAAGGCATTCAAGTGCCCTTCCACTTTGAGTCCACCTTCCAGGGAGCATTGGTTCTGGTTTGCTGGGCTTGGAGGTCCTCACTTATGACCTCAGCATTTGGGAGGGTCAGAGGTTAAGGTCAGTCATCCTTGGCTACATGGCAAGTCAGAAGCCACCTCATCTCAAAACCAAGTAACCAGTATCTTCAGATTGGTGATTTGTTTGTTTGTTTGTTTCTTTGGTTGGTTAGTTGGTTTTGGTTTTTCGAGACAAGGTTTCTCTGTGTAGCCTCGGCTGTCCTGGACTCCCTTTGTAGACCAGGCTGGCCTCGAACTCATAGCGATCCACCTCCCTCTGCCTCCCAAGTGCAGGGATCACAGGCGTGCACCACCACACCAGCTCAGATTGGAGATGAGTGAAGCATTTCTCCTCATGGTTTATAAAGCACAAGGGTCTCAGGTCCATGTGCCGGCCTGCCGCTCCCCGCGTGGCGTTCCCATGGTTCCGAGTGTACTTGACACACTGTCTGTGATGCCTGTCTAGTCCCCACAGGGAGCCAATGTCCAGGTAAATGACTTGTATGGGTGGAGTTGAGCTCTTAGCAGCTATGATTAGAATTTACACCCAGAGCCGGGCAGTGGTGGCACACGCTTTTAATCCAAGCACTCTGGGAGGCAGAGGCAGGCAGATCGCTGTGAGTTCGAGGCCAGCCTGGTCTACAAAGTGAGTCCAGGACAGCCAAGGATACACAGAGAAACCCAGGCTACCTGCTGCCGAGCCAGAGGACAGAAGTTCGATCCGTGGGATTCACCAACTCCCAAAAGTCATCTTCCAACTTTCACGTGTACACATAAAAGTAGAGGGCGCACGCTCCCCTGCCTGCTCAGTGTCTGGGGAAGGTTACAGTGCAGTGTTGTATAATCCAATTTGCATGCCGACAGCAGCGTGAACGGAAGTACTCACTGGTCTTTCAGGCTTGCAAACAGGTTTGGAGATTTTGTATATTTGCCTGTGTTTGTGCTCACAACGCAAAGGGTTTTCTTCTGTGTATCAGTGTTGTGCGTGGGGTCTTGCCTCCCCACCACGCCTTGTTAACGAACACAGTTGTTTTCACAACTGATCCCGCTGAGCACTTGAGTCATCAGCTCCCCTCACCTTAACCCGGTACAACTTGGTGGCTCAGACTGACACACTCTGCTCTTTTTCCAGGTAAGTGGAGGCATACTTCGAATTTTCCCAGAAGGCAAAGCCCAGTTTGCTGACATTGAACCCAAATTTGATAGACTGCTGTTTTTCTGGTCTGACCGGCGCAACCCTCACGAAGTGCAACCGGCATATGCTACAAGGTAGTGTTCATTCACGGGAACTTGGTTGACATTGTGGCAGGGCAGTGGGGAGTCGGGGAACCCAAGGGTCTGTGGAGCGCCTGCCTGATGCCCAGGCTTTATGGTCTTAGTCTGAGTGGTAGTACCTGTGGAGTCACACTTGGTCCTACTTTCAGAAAAGCAAGAAAGACAAAGAGAGAGAGAGAGAGACACACACACACACACACACACCCCGCAGTGTTAGCCTGCATGCACGCGCGTGCACACACACACACATACACCTGCAGTGCTGGGCCTGTTAACACTGCCCATCTGCAGACCATATAAGTGTTTTCTGAATGCTTTTAGAAAAGGGAAAAGGGCAGCTTTTGGAAAATAATTCTAAGAGCAGAAGTGAGGAGAAAAGGGGGTCAGGGAGACTGACCCAGAAGATGCTATGTGTGGTGCATGCTGGGAAGACAGACTGATAATGCAACGTCTGCTGCCATGTGCCTACCACCCCAGAATCAGAACCACTGCAAGTTCAAGGCCAGCCCAGGCAGTATATGGGACTCCAGGCTGGTGATAGCAGCATGGTGAGAAAAAGCAGGAAACAACCCCAAAACACCCACCTGGTTTTTCCAGATCTCTTTCATTGGACTTACGGACTGTTAAGTAACACATCCTCCTGTATGTGGGCTGGTGACTTCTGTTTGTTTTACTATCAGTATGATTTGGTGAGAACACCCAGACAGAAGGTCCTGCGGGCACAGTTGTGACGTGTGCATTTGTAGTGATGTAGTGAGCTTGCCTGTTCTTGTCAAGGAACGTGGCAGAGAGGCCCTGCTGCTTCCTTTGACTTAGAAGCAGCCAGGTGCTGTTGAGGTTGCGTCTCCCTGGTGTCAGGGTGGCCAGCGGCCAGGGTTGGTGGCCATGGATGAGGCCCCAGGGCCTGCCTGGTGTCCTTCCTCTTGCATCACTGATTCACAGACGGCAGCACCTGCATGCTGGATCCCTGACAGGAAGCCGGGGAAGCAGGCACGGCTCACGCTGAGCCCAGAGGTGCAGTCAGCACAGGGGGCTTCTGGGCCAGAGCCCAGGTGTGTGTGGCCCAGGCAAACGATAGACTAGTATGGAGACAGAGATGGGTGTGGGAAACGCAGCTTTGGAAGCCACGTGGGAAGGGAAGGGAAGTAGTGGGTTTCAGGTGAGGACTGAGGATTCTGAGGCGTTGGTCAGGTATCAGAATTCTGATTGGTGGTTAACTGACAGCCTGCTATTCTGAACTACCCAGACAGCCCTGCTCCCTGGAGGAGGCTATGGGAGGAGCAGGGAAGCTGCTAGACAGAAGGGTGGACACACGGCACTGTCCCCACGGGTGCCCCTGGCTCTGGCCTGCCTCCCACTCTCCAGCAGGGTGACTCTGGGGGCAGGCTGCTGTTTGTTTGGGTTGTTGCTTTTCCCATGACCTTTGGGCTGGTTCCACAGACTCTTACCTAGTGACAGCCCTTGTGAGGAACCCATGGCCTGACGCACACGCTCACATCC
>NC_067162.1:48955417-49077917 GCF_903995435.1 Acomys russatus | reverse complement strand
CCCCCAGGAATCCTCCTGTCTCTGCTCCCCCAGCACTGGGGGTATAGGCATTCACAACCAAGCCTTTAGTGTTTGTGCGTATGACCTATGTATACACACGTATAGGCTTGTCATCACTGCCTCTGGTGGGAGCCTCGTAAGTGTGCCTGCCCTGCGCTCTAGTGTCCTCTGTCAGCATATACCACAGCCCTTCTACACTGGTGGGTAATTTTGCCCTCCAACAGCTAGCATCTGGCTTCCCTACCTGCCTTCTGTCTTGCCAATTGCTCAGGCACTGTGTGGACCACTGTGTCAGGATCCTCTTCCAGAACCCTGTGAGATGTAACCTTATCTGCCAAAGTGCAGCGCCTTGTTCTCTCAAACACGTGTTTCTGGGGTGACCAAGGCATCTGCTGTCTGCCCCACTCAGCAAGCTTCATTTCACACATTTGTGACATGATTGGCTGTATCCCCTCCAGGCTGGGACTGGAGGCCTGAGGGAATTGAGATGTTATGGCTATCGGTTAGAAATGGATGTGCTAACTCCATTTATGTGAAGTTCTTGGACTGGTTCAACCACAGAGACAGGAAGTGGGTGGTGCCAAGAGGGACTGGAAGGACAGGGGCTGGGAGGCGGTGTCTTCTGGGAACTGGGTTTTAGTTTTTGCAAGGTGACTAGTTCTGAGGATGGGTGCTGTGCTGGTCACAAGGCAGAGAAGTGTGGTAATGCCCTTGAACTATGCTCTCAAAATATTAAAATGGTGGATTTATGTCATGTAGAGGACTTTTAATTCAGAAAATGGCTGCTTTAGCAAAAGATCATATCCAAAGACCTTCTAGGTCTATGTGATTCGGCCGGAATACAGACATGCCTTAAACCCCAGGAGAGAGAGGCAAGCAGATCTCTGAGTTCAAGGCCAGCCTGGTATAGAGCAACTTCCAGGTAAAGAAAAGGTCCAGGCGTGGTGGTACAGGCCTTTAATCCCTGCACTCAGGAGACAGAGGCATTCAGATCTCTAGTCAGTGCTGTTTGGTTGAGTGGTGAGTTGAGACTCAGTGCAGTGGAGTTGAGTTCCTGGCAGATCAGTTTGTGGAATTCAGAGGCAGTTTTCACAGGGAGACTTTTACAGAGACAGGTTGAAGAGAGACCCAGCCAGACACAGGTGAAGACAAAATGAGCCAGAAGACGAGGAGCCAGAAGATGAGGAAAGATTGCTGGAGTTAGTTTGAGGCCAAGCAGAACAATTCAGTGAGAACTTGAGAGAAGCCAGATTGAATCAGTCAGCTTGGAGAGGAATTTGGGCCAGAACAGCTGATTTAAGCTAGTCAACCAGAAAGAACTAGAAAGGGTGAGCTTATTCAGCAGCAAGTGTCACAGGCTGAAAACATTCTAGGAGTAGATTAGAATGTATGGAGCCTGGAAGCTTCCAGGACTAGGTCCAGGTGAGCAGACAGAGACAGTAAGCCTTGGAGACAACAATTAAAACAGGCAAATAAAAGATACTTTACAATATAATGAACATTTAGCCGGGCTGTGGTGGCACACGCCTTTAATCCCAGCACTCGGGAGGCAGAGGCAGGCGGATCTCTGGGAGTTCGAGGCCAGCCTGGTCTACAAAGTGAGTTGAGGACAGCCAGGACTACAAGAGGAATCATGTCTTGAAAAAACCAAACCAAACCAAAATAAAAATACACCAAAACCACAAACCAACCAACCAAAAAAAAAAAAAAAAATGAATATGTCATAACAAATTTTAAAAGGAAGGAAAGAAGCACTTGTGGGGACAACAGACGATCCACTCGCGTGGCTTAAAGTCTGAGCTGTGGCAAAGTCTGGTATGAGATCTGAAGAGCCACTGTCCCCTGTGGGCATAGCCAGGGGCCCTCCCTCCTCCTAGTAGCTCTCCCGCAGCTTTTCCGAGGCCAGGTCAGTGACTAGAGGAGACAGAGGAGGCATGTGGCTGCCATGCTTGCAGCTGGAAGTGTCTAGGCCATCGCATGAAAATGGCTCAGTGGTCCAAGTCCTCGAGAGGTAAACCACTCTTGCACGCTCACCACACCCCAGTCTCTCTACCTCGCAGAGATGAGTCCAGGCTTCTAGGAGCAGGATGGGGGAGCCTACTCACTTGGCATAGGCTTTCTCCAGCAGTGCGCTCCAGAACTCATTGTGGTCAGCAGAGTGGAGGAAGACCAGGCGGTCCCTGAAGGTGGGCAGGCGGTCATCAATCACGACGTCCAGCCACTCACTGTGCTGCCAGAACTAGTGACCAGGGCAAGACAAGGCGACAGGGTGAATCCCATGGAAGTATGGGCCCAGCGGCAAATGCTTACCCCACGGTTCGTCTCTCTGAGCAAACTGCCTTTGTGGTCCAAGGAAAATCTCATCTGGTGCCACAGCACGGTCACATCAATGTCATAGCAGGGTAAGCCAGGGCTGCCTGGGGTTTGTCCACTCAACCATTCCAGGACTACATCACCATGGATGTAGGTTGAGACACAGTCACAGTAGGTACTCATGTGCACCTTTTCTACAGGTCACCAGGTTATGGGGGCAGGGGAGGCTGGTGTATGTGCTTAGCTCTGTTCACACCCAGCCCAGTCTCCATGCACACTTCCACCCAGCTTTGTCCTTCGCTTCCTGCATTTTCCAATCCACATAGTTCCATCCTGGCTCATAGATGGAGCCCCAACATGAATGTGTCTGGACTTGGTTTTCCTTAGTGCCATGCTTGTAGATGTGAGGGGCATGTGGGTAATGCACCTGAGAGTCTGTTTGCATGTGTGATCATAGACATCTGTTGGCATGACTATATATGTGAGTGAATGTGTGTGTGTATTATGCATGCATATGTACACATGTGTGAGTGTGCATATATGTGACTTTGCACATCTGTGTGGGTGTACTGTGTGTGAGCCCACAGGTGTGATAATGTAAGAATATGCATTGTTTTTATGCATAGAAACATGCATTTGCACAGGCATGTGAGTACATGTGTGTTTATGAACACAGGTATATGTGCACATGTGTGACTGTACACACATATGAGCACATGTTTGACACCTGTGTATTAAGCATGTGTCTAGGGGGAGAGAGATAGGCAGGAGAAACAAGAGGGAAACAGGAACAGACACCCTCCCCCACACACAAAGACACCCTCCCACACACACAAAGACACCCTCCCCCACACACAAAGACACCCTCCCCCACACACAAAGACACCCTCCCCCCCACACACACAAAGACACCCTCCCCCCCCCACAAAGACACCCTCCCCCCCCACACAAAGACACCCTCCCACACACACACACAAAGACACCCTCACACACACACACAGAAAGACACCCTCACACACACACACACAAAGACACCCTCCCACACACACACACAAAGACACCCTCCCACACACACACACAAAAAGACACCTTCACACACACACACACAAAGACACCCTCCCCCACACACACAAAGACACCCTCCCACACACACACACAAAGACACCCTCCCACACACACACAGAAAGACACCCTCACACACACACACACACAAAGACACCCTCCCCCCACACACACCAAAGACACCCTCCCACACACACACACACACAAAGACACCCTCCCACACACACACACACACAAAGACACCCTCCCACACACACACACAGACACCCTCCCCCCCCACACACAAAGACACCCTCCCACACACACACACACAAAGACACCCTCACCCCCCCACACACAAAGACACCCTCCCACACACACACACACAAAGACACCCTCCCACACACACACACAAAGACACCCTCCCACACACACACACAAAGACACCCTCCCACACACACAAAGACACCCTCCCACACACACAAGCTTCCCCATGCAGTTCAGTCATACAACCTCATGGCTGTTTTTGTATGGCTGTGTTTCTCAGTTTCATGTTTGAGTGCCCCAGTCAGGGAGCCGCTTTGCTTATGAGAAGTGCCCTGGGCCCCAGGGGAGCAACCATGGTTCCCTGAGGATACCACATGCTTCTGTCCTGCCGCTTGCTGCCTCTGAAGTCCCTCCAGAAGATAGCACCATGGCTCCTTCCAGGGCTGTCAACAGTACAAAGCTGTACACAGTGTCTCCTGGGCCTCTTCTCCCCACCAGCAAACCCAGAGGCTCAGGCTTCCCTTACCTGGAAGTGAAATATCCCGGCATATCCGGAGCCAAACCCTTGGTCCTGAGGAAGCACCCTGGCCAGTGCTTTCTGGTTGAGGGTGAGGGAGGCGATGGCTGCCAGGAGCCAGCAGTCTCCTGCAGGGTGAAGGCCACATAATCATAGCATGCCCTCAGCCACTGGCTCTCAGGATGAAGAAAAAGCAACGCCAGAGGAGAGTGGAGACACCTTTCTGCTTTGCCATAATCAGTGGAGCAATGGCAAACACCTCTGTCCCCTCCCCCTGTGCAGCCTGCTCCCCTGCCCTTCTCTGTGCTTGGCTCCTGGACACTGTGGCAGGATTGCGGACTGGCTCGAGGCACAGAGATCCATTGCCTCTCATCTTCATAAGGTCCCAGAGGACCAGGGCTATGCCACGTGTCACAGTGGGTCTGTGGCACTGTGTGTGGAAAAGGGCTCAGACACAACCCACTGGTGCTACTGCCTCTCGTAGACCAGGCTTGGTTCAGCTACAAGCAGCAACAGCTCCAAGGAGACTTCTTTTTCTTCCTCCCTTCCTCCCTTCCTTTCTCCCTCCCGTCCTCCCTCCCTCATTCTTTTTTGTCCTCCCTGGTCTTTTATGACAGGGTCTCATTCAATAGACCAGGCTGACCTGGACCTCAATCTGTAGCCCAGACTGGTCTTGGACTTGTAGCAATCCTCCATCCACCAATCAACTCTTCTACCCATCTTCCACTTATTTGTCTGTATCTCCTACTCATCCATGTATCTTTGTACACCATCTACCCACCTACCCCTTATCCATCTACCCATCAATCATCTACCCATTGACCACCCACATACCATCTATGAGTCGATTGTATTATCATCTGTCAATCATACAACTATCAATCTATTCAGTATGACGTTAACTCTTTATGGTCAATCTGTCTTCCCATCGTCTGTATATAATCTACCATTTATCATGTAATTATATAGGATCTGTCTTTTATAATCTTTTATGTATATTATCTGCCTTCAGTCTATCATCTACATATCTATCATCTATCCAGTTATATCTGTCTCAGTCTAGTTAACAGTCACCGTTTGGGCAGCTGGCTTTGGGATTCTGTGTGACGACAGCTCAGGTTCTCACGGAGAGTCCAGATGATTCATCCTACCCACAGTGTTTGTCTTTTCAAAGGTTCAGTAAGGGTAAACCTTGCTTTACCAGAGCAACCCCTGATGCTGCTGTGAGGCCCACCAGGGTTCCTTGTAGGAGGAAGGACATGTGAGCATGAAAGCTACTGTGCTGTACAGCTAGAAGCATGGCCTCTGTCGCCAACATGGTTTTGCAATCTGAGTGCCCGTTTGTCACTCGTGACCTTGGGCATACTGCTTGGCCCCCTTGCCTCAGCTCCCCATAGGAAACCCTGGGAGGTTGGCTGGGAAAAGAGACAGAAGCGTGCAGTCTCAAGGAGAGTACATGGCAGGTGGAGAGGCTCACGGTGTAGGCATCAGGGAGCTATGAAGCCACAGGCCTCTAGTGGGAGCCAAAGGGTTGGGAGCCGCTGAATCAGCTGCTTCTAGGGGAGACCCAGACCTTGAATACCATGTTATGAGAAAAGCAGGAGTGCCAGCGGTAGGGAAGGCACTGCACACCAGGGAGGGGGCAGACCAGGTGGCGGTCTTGTTCTGCCCAACCCTGTTCCCTGGCCCTCAGAGGCCTCTGTGGCGCTGGCTCTGGTGGCAGTTAGAGTGTGACCCCTCAGCATCACCGCTTTTCTACTCACCCAGTTCCCCTTGGCAGATGTCAGTCCTGGTGGCTCCTCCAAGGATGAATTCTGGGTTTTCCACAATTTCCTGGAGGAGTGAGAGTGTCTTAGGGAAGCCCAGGCCGCAGCTGCAGCAGCCCCCTCCTTCCCAGGGAGAAAGAGTCTCATGGATTTGATTTTCCCCTACAGAAGGTCAGGAGGAGGCAGGAGCTGCCAGGAATTTACTCTCTGACCTTCCTGGGCTCAGCTTAGTCCATCCACAGCCCAGCCCCTTCCTCTGTAGACACTATGTCTAATGAGGGCTTCTGCCTCAGTCCTTGGCCTGGCATAGACTGATTCTGCGTAGCCCCTTACCATGAGAACTGCCAGTTTTGGGCTGTTGAACTCTTCACCATGTATTGAGCATGTGACCTGGCCCCTCGGGCATCCCCACACTGTCTTTTCCCAGTAGGTCATCTATATCTGTACCACATCTACAGGGATGGCCACTCACAGTTTTATCTACATGTACTATGTACGCTTTGTAACGTATCACCTCGTGATTGGGCATTTTATGTAATTGTGTATATTTTATGTGTATTACTATAAATGTTAACATAGAAACTTGATATTAAAGTTCTATATAAAAATTAAAAGTAAAAGCAATTATATAAAACATGGGTTTTTAAAAAAAGATTTACTTATTTATTACATATAGTGTTCTGCCTGCATGTACACTTGCACACCACAAGAGGGAACCAGATTTCATAATTGTGATTGTGAGCCACCATGCGGTTGCTGGGATTTGAACTGAGGACCTTTGGAAGAGCAGACAGTGCTCTTAACCTCTGAGCCACCTCTCCAGCCCTCACTGTGTAGCTTTAGATGTCCTAGAACTTGCTGTGTAGATCAGGCTGGCCTCAAACTCATAGAGATCCTCCTACCTCTGCCTCCCAAGTGCCAGAATTAAAGGCATGCACCACCACACCCATCTAAAATGTGTACGTAGGAGAAAGGGTTTAAAATTCCGTAAGAATGAAGTCGCAGGACGTGAAGCATGAGAGCGCAGTCACCTGGCTACTTTGCAACAGCTGAGGACCGTGACGTGGCCAGAGTCCAGCCACTGCTCTACACCCCGTCTTTCTGTTTTAAGATCGGTCTTATTAAGTTGCCCAAGCTGCCCTTTGCATTCCCATGTAGCCCGGGCCAGACTTGAACTTGGGACTCCTCTGTCTGAGTCTGCTGTAGCTGGGATCATCTTACTTCTTCAAAGCAGTCACAGTCACTGGTGCCACCTACCCTGCTGTCTGCAGTCACATCGCTGCTGCTCCCTGACCATCCTGCTTGGTCTTCCCTCCTTAGGAAACCCAGGCCCTGAGATTAGGAACACTGCTCAGGGCAGTGAGAATTTGAGCATTTGCGCTATTCCCCTGAGGTAAATCTGCAGCCACACTCTGTGCCTTGTATTGCAGTTTAACATCTTGATTTCTTTCTTTTCCTTCTTCCATCCCAAGCCTCCCCTCCCATGTCTCTCTGTCTCTGCCTCTCTTTCTCTGTGTGTGTGTCTGTCTGTCTCTCCCCCCCCCATGTGTGTGTGTTTCTGTCTTTCTGTCTGTCTGTCTGTCTGTCTGTCTCTCTCTCTCTCTCTCTCTCTCTCTCTCTCTCTCTCTCTCTCTCTCTCTCTCTCTGTGTGTGTCTCTTCCTTCCTTTGGATTTTTTGGCACAGGGCCTCACTATGTAGCCTAGCCTACCCTTGAACTTGTGACCCTCCTACTTCCACTCTCTTCTGCCTTTCTGAGCATCAGGTTCTGTCTCTGCACTTCAGCCCAGCACAAGTGAGAGAGAGCAGCCATGTGATCGCCAGGGGCAGGAGTGGAGAGCACTGCACACGATGCATGCAAGGCAGGACGGAAGCCTCACCTCGGGCCTGGAGGAGGCTAAGCTGAGCAGAGACCTAGGACACATGTGCGTTCCTGTGGAGGTGCAGAAGGGGGAAGAGCACAGCTGGGGCTCAGAAGGACACTCTGGACATGGAGAACGAGGGAACAGGATTGGCAAAGCTAGAACCGAGGAGAGGGCAGGGCTGGGACAGGAAGGACCAGGAGTCTCTAACTTGACACTTGGGGTAGCTTCTGTTGCGGCCCCTCCTAGCAGTCTGGTTGTTTTCTTCCTAGCTGGGCACGGGCGCCAGGGAGATGACTGGAGTGGGGAGTCTGCTAAGGCCAAGGGCGTCCCAGGCAGTGCTGAAGTGAAAGCTGGTAGCTTTCCATGAGGCCCCCAGGATGTGGCAGTCTGGGGGAGTGCAGCCTCTCAGGTCACCTGCCCAGGACAGGCTGTGTGCCTTTTTTGTTGTTGTTGTTTCTGAAGTGTTCATGTGACCGTAGGGGGGAAGGTTTTGAGGACAGACTGTGCTGTTGGCTGTGCCAGAAGCTCAGGCCTGGCAAAAAAAGGACAGAGGAGGCCAGCTTCTCCCAGAGACCCTGCACAACCTTGTGTCCTGCCCTCAGCACTAGCAGCCTTGGAGTCTGTTAACTGACCCCATCCACCATGCCCAGGACAGAATGTGAGGCAGTGGGACAGCTCCTCCGTCTTTGTGTCTTAGAGTGGCTGTGTGGCTCTCTCTGTATGGCAAGGCACACTGCTGTCCTTTCCCAGGCAGAAGTCCGTCCCTGCCCACCCCCCAGGCTGACCCCCCCCCCTTCGGCTGTCCCTTTTTCCTCCCCTTCCCCCACTCTCTTCCACTCAGTGATTCTAGCCCTGGGCCACCTGAGGGTGAGTCTAACTGCCTACCACCTCTGATGTCACATTGGCTTTGTGTTCCCTCTCCCCAAACACAGGTGTGTCTGACAAGAAGGAGGGTCACTCTGCTCACAGCCCATAAAGTGGCCTGGCTTTGCAATTGAGCTGTGTCCTGTATGAGATGTGCACTTTTCTGGAGGTCAAGGCAGCTCCAGGGCCTCTCTGTACCCCTGCCCTGCACCAAGGGTACACTTCCGCAACAGTGTGACAAGGGACAGCTCAGGGCTCACGTCTGTAGGGCTGAAGCAGAGACGGGCTCCCCGACTAGGAAAGAAAGTCTTTTCAGGAACATCCTGTAGCTAAGAGACAACCCTGGCCACACACTCAGGAGAGGGCAGATCCAGTTCTGAAAGCATCCACATGAGAGGCCGTGAACAGGGGACCAGAGACCCACTGCGATGAACGGAGGCATGGCTCAGCCCCGGCCTCAACCAGGGAAGGTCAGGAGGACCCAAAGTTGGGGCGCCTTTGCAAGGGGCATGTGGCAGGCACTATGGAGGGCTGTGCTTCATGGCGGTGGTCTGCAGGTCAAAGCTCCCCACCGCTGGGCAGCTCCGGAGGGGTATCATGGCACAGAAGACAGCTCTAGGGCTGCATCTCCTTGGTCTCAGAAGTATCCACCCCGGGAGGAGAGACAATGGCCTTAAGGCTCTAAAGGAGCAATGCTGTGCGGGTGCCAGGCTGGGACTCCACCATCTGGATGCTGGTGTAGATATGGGAGCAGGGGCTCTCAACCTCCCTAATGGTCTGACCCTGTAATGCAGTTCCTCATGTTGTGACCCCCAACCATAAGATTCTTTTCATTGCCATGTCATAACTGTAATTTTGCTACTGTTATGAATTGTAATAAAGCTGGGTGGTGGTGGCACACACCTTTAATCCCAGCACCCGGGAGGCAGAGGCAGGAGGATCTCTGTGAGTTTGAGGCTAACCTGGTCTACAAAGTGAGTCCAGGACAGTCAAGGCTACACAAAGAAACCCTGTCTTAAAAAACCAAAAACAAACAAACAAACAAACAAAGAATTGTAATGAAAATATCTGTGATTTCCAATGGTCTTAGGGGACTCGTGTGAAAGGGTCATTTAGCACCCCCCCAAAAGGGTCACAGCATACAAGGTTGAAAACCACTGGCATACAGCATGGCCACAGTGGAATGGGAGGACTTTGTTGATTGGCCTGAAGTCATGAGCAACTCCGAGAGGGCCAGAGTGCCCTAGCAGGGAGGAGAGAGATAGGCTGTGAAGAGGAACAGGAGCCAGGGCAAGCTGAGGGTAGAAGAGCTGGCAGGGGCTGGGGAGGAGAGCAGCACCTGGGCACACTCAGTGTCCTGATGGCTTGCTGAGCCTACACACCAAGCTGTCAGCTTTACCCAGAGGTCCATAGGCAAGACTCACACATATAGCAGAGATGTGTCTAGGCTACAGCATATTTGTGCATGTAGGTACGCACAGAGAAATTCACATGTACAGGATACATGCAAATACACGTGTGTGCACAGACACACATGCACAGCCATTTGTGCACATGCATGAACACAGAGCTACGCATGCACACCATACACATATTCACATGTGCACCATATGCACACAGGCGTGCATAACACACTTGCAAATATGCATTTGTGTGCATAAGACACATACATATACACACACGCACACGTGTGTTGAGAGTATGGTTATTGAGGTCTGTAGCCACAGTAAGTCAGTAAGTCTGCTCCCAGAAGCTTCTATAGCCAAGTTCTCCCAACCTTTCCTAGTCAGGCAACACAGAATACATGAGTGTGTGTGGCATCCTGAGATGGAAGGAAAAGCCACCCAGGGCCAGAAGTGACCGAGCCAAGCTGTGACTCTCCTGGGAAGAGACACCCACTTGTCAAGAAAAGTTTCTCAAGAGCTTGATTCCAGCAGTTCCCAGGATTGGGTGGACTGAACCTACAGTCCATGGCCCAGGCACTGCATGAAATGCACCCACATCCTAGGCAGCCACTGGGTGCAGCATACACACAGCCTGGGAGGCAGCCGTGTACCCACTTGTCCTTGTCCTGAGGGATGGAAACAAGCCCAAGAAGAGCAAGGGCTTGAGTGCCATCAGAGGTCACTTCTCTGTCTTAAGACTTGTACTTTTGGGCTGGAGAGTTGGCTCAGGGGTTAAGAGCACTAGCTGCGCTTCCAGAGGTCCTGAATCCAATTCCCAGCAACCACATGGAGGCTCACAACCATCTGTAATACGATCTGATGCCTTCTTCTGGTGTACATGAAGACGGTGTACTCATATACATAAAATAAATTAAAAAAAAAAAAGACTTGTACTTTTCCAAACTAGAAATTATGTGCATTTTCTTACCTAGGTGAGAGCGTTTTAGTCACCCACCCACATGGCTCACCTTTACTGCCTTTGGCCACATGTACAGAATGGAAGTAACTTAAAGTGACTTCCAGGTGCCCAGAGAGGTCCTGGACGCCATCACTATGTTCTACCGGGAGCTC
Source organism: Acomys russatus (assembly GCF_903995435.1). NCBI lineage: Eukaryota > Metazoa > Chordata > Mammalia > Rodentia > Muridae > Acomys > Acomys russatus. The sequence goes on along the minus strand of NC_067162.1, from coordinate 49,066,770 downwards.
GGAATGCTCGCTCCGGTCCCCACACATAAGACACCAAATTAGGACTCATCACTGGACCCTCCCATGGGGACACTGCCTCACCAGTGGAGGCCAGTACTGTCTGTGTGCACAGACACATCCATGTGAATACACAACACATTCACACAATCTAAAGCAAACACATACACGTGTACACACGCTTAAAAACTGCACATGGGTTAGGACAGGAAATAGCAATTTCTGGTTAGTTTTTGTCAACTTGAGACAAGCTAGACTCACTGCAGTAGAGGGACCCTCAGCTGAGAAATCGCCCTCATCAGATTGGACTGTGGGCAAGTCTGTGGGGGCTTTTTCTTGATTAAGGGCCCATTGTGGCAGGGTCATGTTGTTTTTAAATTATCAATATGGACTAATAATTATTTATTATTAGGACTATAATTATTATTATTACATCAATATAACCCACTAGCAATGTTTATTATCAGTATGCCCGGATAGCAATCAATCAAGATACAAACACCTGGTCAGGCATGGTGGCACACGCCTTTAATCCCAGCACTTGGTAGGCAGAAGGAGGCAGATCACTGTGAGTTCGAGGCCAGCCTGGTCTACAAAGCAAGTTCAGGACAGCCAAGGCTAAAATAGAGAGACCCTGTCTTAAAAAAAAAAGACACAGACACCTGTTATATTTTAAAATAGCCTTAGTTAACCTGGGGCAGGGCAGACATTAATCCTCTAAACTGCTTCCCATAGTAAGGCAGATAACCTACACCCACGACATATCTCATGCCATCTTCTTCTAATAACTTCTATCAAGCTACCTCCCATCTGTAATCCCAAATACTTGCTAATGCTCTTCATCTGGGCCAAGTCTCCATCCACGCCAGCCATGTGCTTCTCTTCCATCTAACCCATGATGGCCGCCTTCTCCTTCCTTCTCCTCTTCTTTCTCTTCCCAGGATTCCTCTGTCTCTCTAAGCCTGGGTTAATCTGCCCAGGTGGGATGGCTTTTTATTAGCATCAAAATACATCAGACCATCCCCCAACAGGGTCATTTCTGGGCAAATGGTCTTGGATTGATAAGAAAGACAGATGAGGAAGCCGTAGGTACCAAGCCACTAAGCAGGGTCCTGCCCACTCATGGTCTCTGCTGCGGTTCCTGTCTCCAGGTTCCTGTCCTGAGTTCCTGCTCTGACTTCCCTTTATAATGGACTATGAGCTGTCAGGTGAAATAACCCTTTCCTCCCTGAGCCGCTTCTGGTCACGGTCTTTATAACAACAGAAGAAAAGCGCACCAGGAAAACCTCACTGCTTCATAAATACCGCCCGCGAGGAGCCTTGGTGCCTTGTGTAGGTGTTTTCTAAAAGTCAGACACGTCATGTGTTTGGCATATTCACACTCCTCTAATGACGCGGACTGGGGGTGGGGGGTGGTGGTGGTAGTTACTGCGAGCTGAAGGCTGGTGAGATGGCCCAGAAGATAGAGGCGCGTGTGTGTAGGCCCAAGAACCTGAGTCTGACCCCCCCCAGATCCCACAAGGAAGCAAGAGCAAAGAGATTTCAGAGTTGGTCCTCTGACTTCCACACATGTGCCATGACATGTTTGAGCCCATATGGCCTTTATACACAGTCATAGAGGAAACAAGAGGTGGTGAGGAGGCTCCACAGGTAAAGGCACCCACAGCCAAGGCTGACGGCCTGAATTTGATCCCTGGGACCCACGTAGTGGCCTCTGTGGCACTCATGTGTTCACACTCATACACAAATAAATGTAATAAAAGTAGGTAAACATGAATTTTAAAGATGAGATTCTGAGCTACCAGCGATGAGGAAAGGGCCACCCATTTAGGTCCAGCAGCCGGCGCACTGCCCCTCCCTGCGCACACACCACCTGTTCCCACCCAGAGGGTGCAGCCCCGTGGCTCACAGGGAGGGCCCTGACTAACCAGGTGCTACAAATATTGACCTCGCACCCTGGGGACCAGCTGGTGCCTCTTAGGGACATTAGAGGTGGGGTGGCACCCACCAACTTTGTCTCTCTGGGGGTGGTGTGTGCTGCTTTGGAAAGATAGCTGTGCTTTACCTAGGGCCCAGGCCATCACACACTGGCTGAGATCATGTGCTAACACCCACATACCCCCATAGTGCCCTGCTCCCTGCAAGCTCTGGGCCCAAAGCCTCAGAGCAGGGCTGGCTAGCCTCCTAGTACATTACACACCTCTCATTGGCCCTTAACTGCCGTCCTGGCTAGTTTGCCTCTGTGTTCTGATGGAGCAAGCGGCCAGAGATTTGTCCTTGAGTTACAGCTCTGTCTGATCCCACACACAAGTCACAAATGAGACCCCCGCCCCCCATGTCCCCAAGCACAGTGGGACTCAGAGCTAGAGGCCAGAAGGTTGTGGCCAGATACCTTGGGAACCAGCTGAAGGTGTCTCTAGCCAGCATTTACCAGAAAGCCTCCCACAAAAGACAGAAAATGGCTCTTCCCCTGTTCTTCAGAGCATACGTGCTCACTCTACTCCCCACCCCCATCTCCATCCCACCCCCATTTTCATTCCCCCATCTCCATCCCCCCTCCTCCTTCTGCTTCTCTTCTTCCTCCTCCTCCCCCTACTCACCCCTGGCCTTTTCCACACAAAGGGGACCTGGGGCCTCTCGCTGTAGAACAGGGAGCTGTTGCTGGCAGGGAAGTCAGCATCCTCAAACAAGGTGCCAGACTCCAGGCAGCCTTGCCTCAGCTGCTCAAAGCTCTGACCAGAGGAGTGGACAGTCCTGGCATTGCTGGGGACTGGGTGCAGCTGGGGCCTCAGTGACCTATGCAGGTAAGGCATGACTGCGTCTCCACAGCCTGGTAGAGGGAGAAGATGTGAGAGGCAAGGCGAGAGCTGCCAGCAAAGAGGAACAAGCGCCAGCCCCGACCCTGGCCTCCACCTGCCTGCTGGGCACCTCCCTGTGAAATGAGATAGGGCCCTCCCAAATGGCAAATACCCAGTGAGACCTCTGCCCATTCAGGGATCTGAGAAACTGGAGGCATGTCTGGACCATGGCTAAGTCTGAGCAAAACAGGGCGGTAGCTCTGCCTGGTGCACTGCGGAGCCCCTGAAGGACAGGCCTGGTGGCTTCACGGAGAAGGGTAGCAAGCAACCAAAGTGGTTCCAGAGGGAGCTCATTGTGGGGTCTAGAGCCAGCAGAGAGAGGCGGAGCTTTGTGGTTGGAGGGAGCTGGGTGAATCACAATGCCACACTGCAGGCAGCTCCCTGGGCTCTTGTGAACCCAATCCTGTCCTGACTTAGGTCAGGGCTCAGCACTCTCTTCTGTGACAAACCTTTAGGTCCATGGGCCACACCATCTGTGTTCTAGTCACTCACTCACTTGACTGTCACAGTTGCCAAAGCAACTGTATGGACTCAGCCTGCCCTTCAAAGCCAAGGAGTTGGCACATGCATGAGGACTTGAGTTTGAGCCTTCAGGGTCTACACAAAACAGCACCCACTTCTAACCTCAGCACTGATAAAGTGGAGACGGGTGGATCTCTAGGGGCCAATTAGAGCTGCTGCCTCGAAAGAACAAGGGAGCTGAGCTGTGGTGGCACACACCTGTAATCCCAGCACTCAGGGGCAGAGGCAAGTGGATCTCTGTGAGTTCGAGGCCAGCCTGATCTATGGAGTGAGTTTCAGGACAGATAAAGCTATTACACAAAGAAACCCTGTCTCAAACAAAAACAAAAACAAACACAAACAGAAAGAAGAAGGTATGAGGGCTGGAGAAATGGCTTAGCAGCTAAAAGCACTGGCTGCTCTTCCAGAGGACCTTAGTTCAATTCCCAGCACCCACATGGCAGCTCACAACCATCTGTAACTCCAGTCCTAGGGGATCCAATGCCGTCTTCTGGCTTCTGTAACCTCTGCACACGTATGATACATGAAGGTGAAACACCCATACAGATAATGTAACAATAACAACAACAGCATTAGAGAAATGACACATGAAGTTGACCTTTAGCCTACACACACACACACACACACACACACACACACACACACACACACACACACACACACACACACACACACACACACACACACACACACACACACACACACACACACACCCTCCCTTTGAAAAGCATGAGGTCCTGGTGGTTTGGCCCTGACTCAGGTGAGCTCAAAGGAGCACTGTCGGTGTATTTATTAAATCTATTTTTATTTTGGTTTCTTATATTTCTTTCTTCCTTCTCCACTTAATCCCTTCCAACACCCCAACACCAGAGAGGAGAGGAAGCTTAGTGGGGAAAAGGGGCGCCACTCTCCTCGGCCACTTCCTACTCTTCCGTGGCATCTTTCCTTGGGGCAGGTCCAATCCCCGTGTCAGGACACCGCCAACTTCTTCTCATCACACCACAGCACCAGCAGCCAGGAGCAGCAGGGCGGGGGCACCAGCATTATTCTTTCTCTGAGCACCCCCCACACACACTCCATCTCTCTCCATGCTCTGATATTTATCCCCTCTCCAGAGTCCTCAGAATTAAACTAACTGCAGCTGTCAACGACCGCGCCTCTCTCAGTACCACAAAAGACAGTCTGCTGCTGTGGATGATTCCGTATCCCACACCTGTGATGAAAACAAAAACATGTTTACATAACGTAACGGAGAAAACAAAACTTCCATAAGGGATAGCTATAAATCCCCCGCCAGACCTTGCTCCCACAATTGTCCCTCATCACATCCAACTCTCCGTCAGGATCTTACAAGTCTTCAGTGGTTTGAGCCAAGCTTCTAGGCATCTCAGAAGTAGACAGGGCTATTGTCCGGCCCAGCCTCTCCTTCTGGAGCCTGGACAGTGGCACCTGAGCAGCTGGCAGAGCGTCTGTGGCAGGGTTTCTAGGTCTAAGGTAGCCAGTGGGAAATGCCAACTGGGTAGCTGACTGAGAGGAAGATGGTCCCTAACTTCACAGTGCCCTCAAGGGACCCTGTCAAACTGACTTGCAAGACATAGCCCCATTAACAGAGTACATGTCTAGCGTGCAGGATGCTCTGCGTTTGATCCTGAGCAGCACAGACACAGGAATATGGTGGTGCGTGTCTGTAATGCCAGCACTTGGGTGGTAGAGGCAGGAAAAGTCATTCTTGGGTATACAGCCTGGGCTAGACCCTGTAGAAAGTGGGGAGGGGGAGGAAGGGGTGGAGGAAAGGAGAAAAGGAAAGGAAAAAAAGAAATCGCGTAACTCCTCCCCACCTGAACTTCATGGTCAAGTTCTCCAGAGCAAAGCCAATCCCTCGGGAGTCTGCTGTTCTCACACACCAAGGATGACACATTTGGAGTGCTTTACCTAGTTGTAGCAGATGGGACAGCTTTTAGGGTGCTGGCTGGTGAAAATACACTGTTGGGTATGAAAATCTGCCTCAAAGCCAAGGGTTGTCAGTGGGTTTTCCTTCCGTGAGAATGTAGTGGCATATGCTAATAACACCACCCTGAAACAGCGTGGCACAATAGGACAAGATGGGCACAGGGCAAGGTGGTCACGGAAAGACTGCTGGAGCCCACACACGCTGCTGTGGAGAGGGCGAGCATCCCACTGTGTGGGGGACTGAGCCTCTGGGTTCAGGGGACAGAAGTGATCTCAGTGTGTTGGACCTGCAGTTGGGGAGACAGGTGTCCTGGCTACAGAGAGAAGGGGAGGAGAGGGGCCCGGAGGGGAGGGGCCCACATGGGAGGCAGCCTCAGGAAAGGCTTGGGCAGAACTTTGAACAGAAGACCTCACTTCCGGTGGGTGTAGGTGGGACATGTTGAGAAGGGGTGACCTCCAGAGTCATGAGAGCATCAGGAGCGCAAACAGCAACAGGGAGTTCTGTTTGAACTAGACCTGAAATCAAGCCCCGCCCTCTCCCAAGCTGTGGCAGGTCAGGCTCTGGTTACTGAGGGATCCTGGCTGCTAAGAGCCTACTGGGTATGCGCCCCACCCAGTCGTGGGGCGGGCTCGACCTCCTGCTGGAGGGCCTGGCGCCTCCCACAGGGACCCAGAACTGTGGCCTCTGTCCCCCTCCACCTGGAGACCCTGACTAACATTCCTGGTTCCCACAACTGGCTAAGCCTGCCTAGTCCTTAAAGAGAGTTTGCATACTCACGGGAGAAGGTCCCCATGATGACAGGCTGCACATTGTCACCCTTCATGAAAAGAGAAGCGAACTCTTCTCCCAGTCTTCCATACCTCTTTTTTGTTTGTTTGTTTCGATACAGGGTTTCTCTGTGTAACCTTGGCTGTCCTCGACTCGCTTTGTAGGCCAGGCTGGCCTCGAACTCACAGCAATCCCTCTTATTTTTATCTAGCACTTGTCTTGACTGGACAGCATTCACCAGGGCTTGATGTTGCTGCCTGGAGCTGGGGGAGGGTGGCAGGAAGCTATGGTCCCTAGGCCCTGGCTTAGCTGAGTAAGGATGAGCTGGGAGGTGTGAGGGAGCAAAGGGCACAGTACAAGGGAGGTCACGTCAGGGTGAGGTCACCTTTGCTCTTTAAAACAAAGCAAAACGACAACAAAAAAACCTCAAACATTTATTTGGGGTGTGTGTGTGTGTGTGTGTGTGTGTGCGCGCGCGCGTGCGTGCATGTGCATGTGTGCACGCGCACGTGCAAAGGACAACTTCTGGGAGTTAGCTCTCTTTACCATGTGGATCCCAGGGACTGAGTTAGGTTATAAGACTTGTCTCCAAGTGCTTTGCTTGCTGAGCCGACTGGGTGAGCCTAACAGCCACACACACCCCTCACTGTAAGAACAGCCCCACTCACTCCCAGCCGCCTTGCTCCAAACTCTCGCCTCTCTCCTCTCCTTCTCTTCCAGTTCTTTGCATGGGAGAGGGGTGCATGTGTGTGGGAGGAGGTGCATGTGTGGGAGGGGGTTCGTGTGTGTGGGAGGGGTGTGTGGGGGAAGGGGTGTATGTGAGGGGGTGCATGTGTGTGGGAGTGGGTATGTGTGTGGGGGCGGGAGTGCATGTGTATGGGAGGGGTTGCGTGTGTGTGAGGGGTATGGGGGGAGGGGTGCATGTGTGGGAAGGGGTGCATGTGTGTGGGAGAAGGTACATTGTGTGGAAGGAATGCATGTGTGTGTGTGGGGGGTTGCATGTGTGTGGAGAGGGTGCATGTGTGTGTGAGGGGGTGCATGTTTATGTGAAGGGGTGCATCATGTGGAGGGGTGCACACGTGTGTGAGGGGTGCATGTGTGTGGAGGGGCTGCGTGTATGTGTGAGGAGGTACATTATGTGTAGGAAGTGCATGTGTGTGGGAGGGGGTGTGTGTATGTGGAAGGGGTACATGTGTGTGGGAGGGGGTGTGTGTATGTGGAAGGGGTACATGTGTGTGGGAGGGGTGCGTGTGTGGCAGGGGGTGCATGTGTGTGTGAGGGGGTGCATTGTGTGTGAGGGGGTGCATGTGTGTGGAGGGTGTGTGTGTGTGAGGGGGTGCATGTGCGTGGGAGGGGGTGCGTGTATGTGAGGGGGTGCATGTGTGTGTGAGGAGGTACATTATGTGGAGGGAGTGCATGTGTGTGGAGGGGGTACATGTGTGTGGAGGGGGTGCATGTGTGTGTGAAGGGGGTGCATGTATGTGGAGGGGGTGCATGTGTGTGGGAGGGGGTGCGTGTGTGTGGGAGGGGGTGCATGTGTGTGGAGGGTGTGTGTGTGTGAGGGGGTGCATGTGCGTGGGAGGGGGTGCGTGTGTGTGAGGGGTGCATGTGTGTGGAGGGTGTGTGTATGTGAGGGGGTACATGTGTGTGTGAGGAGGTACATTATGTGGAGGGAGTGCATGTGTGTGGAGGGGGTACATGTGTGTGGAGGGGGTGCATGTGTGTGAAGGGGGTGCATGTATGTGGAGGGGGTGCATGTGTGTGAGGGGTGCATGTGTGTGGAGGGGGTGCATGTACTCACTTGAGGTCAGAAGTAAACCTTTGCTGTTTGTTAGGCATCATTTTTTGTTTGTTTGTTTGTTTGTTTGTTTTTGAGACAGGGTCTCTCACTGGCCTGCAATCACTAAGCACAAGGGTGTCTGTTCAAGGAGCCCCAGAGACACCTGTCTTTCCTCCCCAGTGTTGGGATTACAAGAGTGCTTGGCTTTTTTGCCCCCCTTAAACTGAGGTCCTCGTGCTTGAAAGGCACGTGCTTTTGTTTTAAATACTGTGTATGTTAACCAGGTGGCGCCCAGTGCAGGAGCCCTAGCCGCACAGCTGGACCACATGCCTCTGTGTACAAGGCCACTGTCACCAGATGGGCACAGCAGCCATCGCGTTCCTCCTTGCACGGCTGTCGTCCAGGCTCTGTCCGCGGCTGCTGTCATGATTTAGCACTGCCAGTTAAGGAGCCTCAGCAACCAGTATTTCCTGGCAGTCTTCCAGAGATGGCCTTTGTGCCACTTATTTTTTTTTCTCACGGAGTCTTCCTATGTAGCCCAGGCTGGCCTTGAACTTGAGGTGATCCTGGCCCTGCCTCCCTAGGACTGGAATTGTAGGCTTGCCCCCCTGTGACGTGCATCCACTCTATCTTGCCTCCTCCCTTCCTTGTCTGCAGTGGAAAGACACTAGTGTTTGTGTTTCCAAATGTCTTTGCTGTGTTTTCCGTAGAAGAGGTGACCATTAAGCAAATATTATCTTCAGAGCTCAGTTTTCGCAACGGACAGCGGCCAGACCCATAGGACAGCTCGTCTCCCATTGCATGGAGCTCGGGTAGGAAACTGGTGATGACATTTTTCCATAGGAAGAGTCATGCCTCGGGGCCAGAAACACCCTCCCCCTAGATTTCCCTCGTCCCTGCGCCAAGGCAAACATGGAGTTCGGACCAGCAACACGTGGCTGTGGCTGTGGACGCTCAAGTGCTACTGAGCCAGAGTGTAGAAAAGTGTTAGGAAAGCGCGTTTTCTGTCTGTGGCTGTGGCCTCATTCAGCTGTGATGAAAATAGAACTTCGTTTGCCAACAGGCCCACAAGGCACCCTGAGGACACCCCAGAATCTGCCATTTTAAGTCTGAGACTTGGTTTAGATGGGTGTGACTGTTGAGGGGTTTTCACTGACAGAGTTTCTGGAATAGACTCCACTAAGCTGCCTAGGAGTAGCTCAATGGGTAGAGCACTTGCCTAGCATGCTCGAAGCCCCGAGTTCGGCTCCCAGGAGCCCATGAACCAGGAATGGGGATGCATTTCTGTAATGTCAGCCCTTGGGAAACTGAGGCAGGAGGATCAGGAGTTCAAGTGGGTCTCAGCTACATAGAGACTTTGAGGGCAGCCTGGGGCACATGAGATGCTGCCTTAAAAATAAGAAAGCCACTGAAGTGATTTTATTCATATATATTCATATATATATGTATGTTTTGTTTTTTTTTTTTTTTGAGGCAGGGTTTCTCTGTGTAACAGCCCTGGCTGTCCTAGAACTCACTTTGTAGACCAGGCTGGCCTCGGACTCACAGAGATCCACCTGCCTCTGCCTCCTGTGTGCTGGGATTAAAGGCGTGTGCCACAACTGCCGGGCTCAACTTATATATTTTAATAGTATTTTTCTAAATTAATAAGTCATTCTCCATTTTTATTTCTCAAAAGCATTTTCTATCAGGATGTCAAGTCTATGGTGGGAGCTGGAAGGTTGGCACAGCGCCATGGTACTTACCCAAATCCACCCCCTACAGGATGAACAAAAACTAAAACATGCAAGAGAAGGAAAGGTGCAGTACAGCTCTGAGTCCCCAGCCTCTGGCAGCACCTATCCTTGTCCTACACAAACTTGTATGCATGTATAAACAACACACACATGCAACCCACACAGATATGCATACATGCACAGACTAAGCAAAGTACACAGGTATGCACAAACCACAATGTAGTGAGAGCTGTGAAATTTTGGTTTCTTAAAAAACAAAAACAAAAAAACAAAGTTAAGACAAAAAATGGCGGCACACACCTTTAATCCCAGCACTCGGGAGGCAGAGGCAGGCAGATCACTGAGTTCGAGGCCAGCCTGGTCTACAAAGCGAGTCCAGGACAGCCAAGGCTACACAGAGAAACCCTGTCTTGCAAAAACAAACAAAAATCCTACAGAAATATTATGAGAATGCTTTTGCTTTAATCCCAGGTGTAGTGACATGGGGCTGCTTCACAGCAGCTGACTATGATTTGCCTCGTGCTCTGGCAGGGGCGTGGTTTTGCCAGCTGCAGAAAGTTTCTGTGAGCGTGTGATGTTTGCAGGTCTGAGGACTTTTCAGACGATATATAAACGCTAGAGCGCCATAGGTGTGGCTGGCGGCTGGCTGCTGTTTGTCAAGTAGTTGTGTGAAAAGAAACCAGAAGTAGAGAGTAGGTATTCTGATGGAGAAGATCAATTTTCCCCCAGAGGCTCAACGCCCCTAATCAGCAGGAAGTGGTCTGATGACATCATCGCCCCCTTTCCCCACTAACCTTTGTTTGGTTTGGTTTTGATTTTGGTTCTTTGAGACAGGGTTTCTCTGTGTAGCCTTGGCTGTCCTGGACTCGCTTTGTAGACCAGGCTGGCCTGGAACTCACAGAGATCCACCTGCCTCTGCCTCCTGAGTGCTGGGATTAAAGGTGTGCGCCACCGCGCCCGCCCCTCCCCTCCCACCCCTGCTGTTTTTTTTCTCTTTTATCCGGTGTTAGGAGGTTGAAAGGGAAGAAGCAAAAGGGGGGAGAAGAGTAGAAGAGAGAAAAGAACCCACAAAGTCGCCAAAGCACTGGTTACACCACACGGACAAGGAAATCTCGGAAGGGCACGCATGTACCAGTCGTTCATGTGTGCTTGTGGGTACAAACTGCACAGTGCACGCAGACAAAAAGCACGCACATACACAGCTTTTTTTTTTTTTAAGATTTATTTATTATGTACACAGTGCTCTGCCTGCATATGTGCCTACAGGCCAGAAGAGGGCACCAGATCTCATTAAAAATGGTTGTGAGCCCCCATGTGGTTGCTGGGAATTGAACTCAGGATCTCTGGAAGAGCAGCCAGTGCTCTTAACCTCTGAGCCATCTCTCCAGCCCCAGCTTTTCTGGAAGAAAAAAAAAATTCTAGTGGAAGTTTCTCCACTGTATGTGCACTGACCTTGGAATGCAGGAAGCTCCAACAGCTGAGCACGGGAGTGTCTGTGTGCCTGTGTGCTCTAAGAGTGGTTTCACAGTGAGAGACCCAGGAGCTAAGAGATCTGAGGCACCTGGCAGGCTTGGTGTGGAACAGGTGGCCGGGAGCTGTGAGGGGAGTATTGGGGAACACAAGCCAAGGGATAACGCTACCCCTGGATGCCAGGCTTAGAGAAATTCCTGGTCATGACAAGGTGTGGGAGCATGCCGTGGAAGAATGGGAGAGGCGTTTGGTGTGGGCTGGCACATGCTCGCGTGGTGAGGGGAGCCGCGGAGGCCCTAGGAAGCTCTGCCCTCCTCTCACGCTCTTTCCTGGAGAGCGTAGGAGCAGGGGACCATGGGAACTGCAGGCCACGCAGTAACCCCCTCAAAGCAGGCAGAGCCTACACAGCAAGTCCAGCCCAGGAGCCCTGTTGTGTCGCTTGCCACCGCAGGGGTCATTCTCCAGCTGGGGTGAAGTGCACCTGCTATCTGGGTTAATTGGGACAATGAAGAGGCGGTGACGCCTGGCGTGGAGGCGGAAGCCAGTGCTCAGAAAGCTGTAGTAGCGAGGGTCGCCCATGCTCAGCGCAGCTTGGCTACACATCAATCAGACTTACGCCTGGTCCTCTGACGCCTGACAAGTGTCTAGAACTGTTCCAGGCTCTCACTTTGCCTCTGTTAACTGGTTTCTTATGAGACACACAGAAATAGCCAGGCTAAGGGGGTCCACAGAGCGAGAGGCAAAACGCTTGGCAGCACAGGACCTCATCGCAATGGGAAACAGATCTTCATTTGTGGCTGTGTTCTTCAGCTTGGACATCTCCAGACCCCAGGGCGTGGGGGCTTTACTGAGGCTCCCCTGCTTACAGGACCAGTGACATCACGGCCATCACTCGTTGGCTCCATCTCTGTGTCCCTCTCTTTGCAGAGGGCTGAGGGTGACAGTTCCCTGTGGTTGCATGGCCAGACCCTCTGCTCTGGTCACAAGCCCTATCCTAGAGCAACAACAACCCTGCGGCTTCCAGCTACTGGACATCTCATGAAGGACGAAAAGATGCCCAATGATCTGAAGAGTCTAGTCTCTGGGGTCAGGAAATGAGAAGAAAGCGCTTTCCATCCCTACATTTGGGAGCTATACTCTTGTGTCCCTAGCCCAGGGCTCTCTGCTAAGCCCCACAGCCCCTAAGGCATCATATACCCCTCAGGGAACTCTGCCTACAGCTGGCCTTTCCTGAGCCCTGACTCCCCCACACAGCCCCCTGGGGTGCTGGCATCCTCCTACTTAGTCCTCAGAGTGCAGAGCTTCATAGCTGAGGCTTCCAACTGTGACTTTCTTGTGGCTATTTTACATCCAGCCCAGTGAAGGTCACTCTCCCACCCCTACCCCCCCCCCCCCCCCCCCCCCCGGCTCAGACACCATCCAGCCCTGCAGTGTGCATCTGCCTCCTTCTGAGTCAGGAACTGTCTTCACTTTCCCATGCATGCCTCATCTGGGCAGAGGCAGCTTGTGTCTGTGTCCGCTCCACGGCCAGGAGACTGCTTGAATTGGGTTGTTGTGACAATGCAAGCTTGTCGCCATCCATGGTGAACTGCAAGGGGGACTTCTCTGCCAGGCCTTCTGCCATTGCTGAGCCCTCAGCTGTCCCCACACTCCCACCCTTTGTGGTGTCCCACCGGTCTCGTCCTCTAAACCGTCACTACTACTCCCCCACACCCTTCAAGGGCGACACTCCAAAACCTCCACCCTCCAAAACAGGCAGTCCCCGTCCACAAACCCAGACCATTTTGTTTCAATATGGCTGCACCACAGTTGGAATTCTCCAGCCTACCCAGATGTGCTAGAAGTTTCTAGAAGCCTACTGGAAGCCCTCCCCGTGCAGAACAGGCAACTAACGCCATCACAGCTGTCCAAGATCACACATCCTGAGGGCAGCTGGTGACCTGAGGCTCATTCCCCTGCAGGAGGGCCGCTTCCTGGCACGTCCTGAGAAGCTTCCAACAAGTGCATCAGGAGGGGCTCACGTCCCAAGGCTTGCATGGCTCAGCTTTAGGCTGTCACAACCCAGCCAGTCCTGTGACTGTGGCCCCGGCTCCAGGGAACGGGGTAAATGTGTAACTGAACTCAACGTCAGCCCGTTTTGCATGGAGCTCATCTGTCACCAGGGCTTCCTGGAAGGGCCCCAGAGGAACATCGCCCTGGCCTTGGTTCATCTTGGCCAAGCCAGGATTCCCATGGCCCCCCTGTCTGGATCCTCCCCCAGCCTCTGTACAGAGTAGCCCAGGACTGGAGCCATCTCCACCCCTCAAGTATAAATAAGCCTGTTCGGCTCACCAGGGGACAGCTGTGCTTGTCCAGGCTGGCCCTGAAGGTAAGCAGAGCCCTCTTGATTCTGTCACGGTCCTTCACAGGGTCTCGCTGGGCCCTGGCTGAGCTGTGGGTGGGAAGAGACATTGAAAAGAGCTGCCTGGCGTTTGTTGTGGAGCGAGGAGACAGAAGTCTTTGGTGGCAGGTGCTTCAGGAGACATGACCAGCGACTGTTCCTCCTCTCCAGAAAACCTAGATGTCCCGGTAGGCTGTCCTCTGTGGGTCACCGCTCCGGGCTGGGCTCACTGGGGATTGCTTGTCTTTAGTCAACCAGGAGAGCCAGGGCTCTGCTTCCTGTGAGCCCAGCTGGGTCCTCAAAGGCAGAGGGCTGGCATAGAATCAGTGCTAGAGTGGCCGCGTCCGCTGGACCCATTCCAGCTTGAAGGGAGAACGAGGCGTCGTTGTTCAAGCTGCAGGCAGCAAGAAGGGACAAGTCCTGTGGACATCTTATGTGGCGTTTCTATCCAGGGTCAATGCTGGGGTCTGTGTCTTGTGGCTTCTCACCTTGTCCTATAGAGCCTCAACCCACCCCTCTGTAAACAGGACTCCTCACGGCTCTAACGTTTTCTCAGGCTTGGCACGGGTTAGGAGCGCTCAATAACATGGAAGTACGCCAAACAAAAAGCTACTTTATTTCTAGTGTGTGGTGTATGTGTGTTTGTGTGAGTATTTATGTGTGTGCATATGTGGGGTGTGTGTGTGTGTGTGTGTGTATTGTGTAGTGTATGTGTATGCTACTATTTGTTTAATTATTTTTGTTTTTCGAGACATGGCTTCTCTGTTGTAGCCTTGGCTGTCCTAGAACTCACTCTGTAGACCAGGCTGGCCTCAGACTTAGGGGTCCACCTGCCTCTGCCTCCTGAGTGCTGGGATTAAAGGCACGAAACAACACCACTGGGATTTTTTTTTTTTCTTCTGAGACAGAGTCTCACTGTATAGCTTTGACTGACCTGAAACTCACATAATTCGGTCTGCCTCTGATTGTGTCACCATGCCCAGCTCAAGGTACATGTGTATTTATGTGAATGTGGCATATGTGTGTGTGTGTATGTATGTGTGTGTGTATGTATGTATGTGTGTGTGTGTTTGTGTGTATGTATGTGTGTGTATGTGTGTATGTGTGTGTATGTATGTATGTGTGTGTGTGTATGTATGTGTGTGTGTATGTATGTATTTGTGTATGTATGTGTGTGTGTGTGTATGTGTGTGTATGTATGTGTGTGTGTGTATGTATGTATGTGTGTGTATGTGTGTGTGTGTATGTATGTGTGTGTGTGTATGTATGTGTATGTATGTATGTGTGTGTGTGTGCATATATGTGGTGTGGGGGAAGAATGTGAATGCATGTACAGCAGCCTATGAACACAGATGGAGGCCAGAGGAGGACGCTGGGTGTCCACTGTTACTGTCTTCCTTAGTCCCTTGAGACAGGGGCCCTACTGAAGCTGGGGCTAGGCTAGCAGCCACGAAGCCCCTGAGATCATCCTGTCCCTTCCCTCCACATCTCTGAAGCTAGGGAGTATGTGTTTGTTGTAACTGGGTTTTCACAGGGGTTCACGGGACTTGAACTCGGATCTTTACATTTATGCAACAAAGCACTCTCACTTGCTGGCCACTCCTGAGCCCACTCACATCCTTATTTCCTTCAAGAGGAAATGTGCGTCATGCCTAAATGCCGCTCGTGGCATTGAGTGTCCGCTCTGAGTCCCAACTGTGTGACCTGGCGCAGGCCACCAGACCTGTCTGTTTCTGAATGCCTCTGCCTGATGGCTAGGACCTGCTTGGTCTAGGATAACCTTGGGAAGATGGGCTAACCTCTGGTCCTCTAAAGCTCGAGGCCTTCAGGTTCCTGTGGGAGTCAGAGCAGTGGGGCACATAGGAAACACACAGCTGCGGGACACCGGGTGCTTCCGGTAGCTGCTAGGTACATAAGAGGTAAGGGAGGAGTCTGGGGAGCCTGGGGCAGGCGCTGAGCATTGAGGATGAGCTGGGCACATAAGGCAGCAGTGAAAACTCACCCTTGTTGATGACAGGACAGACGACACAGCCTGGGAAGCCACAAGACAGGAACACAGAGAAACGGCTGGTTGGGAGGGAACCAAAGGGGGCCTAGAATCCCTCAATTCTCCTGACTTGATGCAGTCTGACTTAGGATGAACTTGAATGGCAGCAGGTTACAGCAGAGAGTGAACAGCCAGTTCTGCCTGGGGACAGCGGTGACGTGCTTCCTGGGACAGCGGCTATGGCACAGCTCCCTGGACGGAGCCCGTTCACAGAACAGCAATATGGGAAGGACTGCATCTACCTACGTGGCCCCCACTATACCACTTGGGTATCTGAGGCAGGTCCCGGCCCTACTGTGCCTTGGTTTATAATAGCACAAGTGGCCACTGCTCTGCACAGGAAGGTCCAATGGGTGCAGGAAGAATTTTCTACTCTGCTTTTTACAACCACAAGACTTTCTTTGAGAATGGTGGGTTGAGCCAGATGTGTGTGCTCAGAGGATGAAGTACTGGGGGGCGGGTCGAGGGGGTCAGAAGTCAAAGGTCCTCTGACCAGTGAGGCGACCAGATCAGAGCAAAGAGCACCCCACCTGTCTGTGGAAGACATTGTGTGTGCAGCCCCAGCAGATGCCATGACCCAGGGAGGCCAGGGTGACCTCGCAGCTTTGCAACACCATAGGAGCGCTCTGAGATCATTAACTTATAAAGAAAAGGGTTTGTTTTGGCTCCTGGTGCTGGAGTTACAGGTTGGATTCAGACAGACTTGTTACTCTGGACCTGCTGAGATGTCGGGTAGCAATGGGAGGAGGCATTTGACCAAGCAAGCTGCTCCCCATGTGGCTGGGAAGCAAAACCGATAGAGAGGGAAAGGCAGAGGTCCTGAAACCCCTCTTAATGGTGCACCCCCCAGCGACCTCAGGCTCTCCTGCTAAACCCTACACCCTAAATGTCTACAGCCCTATCTACAGAACCATGCTGTGCATTAACATATTCATGCAGGGACCTTGAGGTGGGGGGTTGGTTTGTTGAGCACCCGGGGAAGATGGAAGGTGGGAGGTTCTATGTGCGAAGGTGAAGCAGGAAAAATGAAGGTTCAAGGTGACTTCCACTCAGGGTTAAGGTGCCAAGGCCCAGAAGTGGTGGCCATGGCAAGGTAAGGGACAGGAAGCCATATGGTGGGATAGTTTCTTCTATAGAAGCAAGCCCGTGTGGACCACGTGGTCAGGACTGAATGGTGAAAAGCTAGCATATATGGACTGCGTGGTCAGGACTGAATTCTCCTTTTCCCCATGAAGGTCAGAGGAGTAAGAGGTGGGTTTTTCGGAGTCAGCTCAGGAAGCTTCCTCTGAGATCCTAGGCTAACCCCACACACTGTGATAGCTGAGGCTGGAGCACAGCTGAGGGTCAGAGGAAAACAGTCTCTAGCTCAGTGGCCCACCCCATCCCCTGGCCCATGGGTACCTGACAAATCACCTCCCGGCCTACCATAGACCGCTGAAGCCAGCCCTGGGTGAGCAGAGCGGGGCAGGCAGGCCAGTTATGGCATCTTTAGCCACTGTGTGGGATCCAGCCTGCCTGGAGCGTGACAGGTACGAAGGACCTGGGCTTGGACAAGGCCTTTGGAGCCCAATGCGGGCTGCAGGTTAGGACCTCATGGACACTAAAATCAGTCCTAGGGCACACCTGTGTGGGTCCGAGGGCTCCACAAAGACCAGCGGGCTGTCCACACTGGTTCTCTAGGGATGCACTCAGCCATCGCCATCCGGTGTGTTCTGGTTCTACCAGGACGGTGCTCCAGCCTAGGAGGATACCAAGAGGAGCTCCAGAAAGCCACGGTCCAGGCGTGGTCAGAGCTGAGGCCTCCTGAGGCCTCTGCCTTCGGCTTGTACATTAAATCCTCTCCCCGTGTCTCTCATAGATCTCTGTGTTCCTGTGTCCTGACGTCCTCGTGTGTACGCGCGTGCGAGTGTGTTTGTATGCGTTTGTGAGGGTAGATGTGTATGAGTGTGCAAGTGTCCTCACTGGTAGAGAGGCTGGGTTAAAAACTTTTGGTATCATCACAACATAAGTCTCCATCTCCTGGGATACAGCGTCTTTCATTGGCTTAGGGCTCACCTATTTGGCTAGATTGATTAGCCAGGTAGCTCCCTAGGGAGCCTCCTGTGTCCACCAAACTCCAGGGATCTACCTGTCTCCACTGCCTGAGCGCTGAGGTTAACATGCATGCGCCACCACACCTGCTCTCTCTACGGGGTTCTGGGGCTCTGGCTCAGGGCGTCATGCTTGCCATAGAAGCACTTTGCCAAATGATGTGATCCCTGTTCCCACCAGCCCTCTTTGTCTAAGAACACCGGGGGCCACTGTGAGGGCCCCGTTTTCCCTTAGTCGTGTCTTTAAAGGCCCTGTTTTCCCAAAACAGTCACATTCTGCTGAGTGGGGGTGAAGCAGGCCTGTAATCCCAGCTACTTACGGGGCTGACGCAGGAGACACCAGAAGTTCAAGGCTGCCTAGAATACAGAGTGATTTCAAGGTCAGTCAGGGCAACTTACTGAGACATTGTCTTAAAATAAAGAGTCAAAAGAGGGCTAGAGCTGTAGTCCCTTTGGGGTGCTGTCCTGGCATGCATGAGAGCCTGGGTTGATCCCTAGCCCACGTGTATAAGCTAGGAGTGGTGGGGTGTGCAAGCATGCAGTGACGCAAGCAGTGTAGTGCAAGCACCTAGGAAGTGGACGCAGGAGGATCAGAACTTCAGAATCTAAGGCCAAGGCTACACAGAGAAACCCTGTCTCGAAAAACCAAAAAAAAAAAAAAAAAGAACTTCAGAATCATTCTAGTCTATACATCGTGAGTTCAACCAGCGGGGGCTACATGAAACCCTGTCTTTTTTTTTTTTTTTTTAAGATTTATTTATTTATCACATATATACAGTGTTTTGCATGCGTGTATACCGGAAGAGGGCACCAGATCTCATTATAGATAGTTGTGAGCCACCATGTGGTTGCTGGGAATTGAACTCAGGACCTTTGGAAGAACAGACAGTCCTCTTAACCTCTGAGCCATCTCTCCAGCACCAAAACCCTGTCTTAAATAGTAAAATAGCCTGTGGGGATAGGCTGCAATGGTGCAGCCCCTGCCTAGCACACAGGAGGCCCTGCACTCTGTCTCAGCCACTTCCCAGGGCCCTGGAAGTGGGGCTGTTAACACATAAACCCAGGAGCATTCAGCGACGGCGGTGTGCTTTCCGCGTGGGTCGTCCCGAGTTTCCCAGGATCCTTGACCACATTCCTTCCCCTCGCTGATGCCAGGTGCAGGTGGATTCCTCAGGGCCATCTATGGTGACCATGCTCTTGGTTTTGAGTGAGTGAGTTACTAAGTGTATAGCAGACAAAAGCAAAACCAAATCGCAGGTAATGGGCAGAAGCAAAGGATGGATGGCGAAAGATGGCCAGACCAGGCTGTCAAAGCACCCAGCAGGGACAACTGGTACGAGCACTCTTGGGCCTGGGATGGCGATAAGGAGTCTGCCCTACCTCAGTGAGCTCAAACAGCATGAGGCAGTTTGTACCATAGAATGCACCTTACATACAGCCACAGGGGTGTGGGGGTACCAGGACAAGGGAAGCTTTGGCTTCAGGTCTCCAAATAACCACCTGTTGCTCTAAAAAAAAAAACGTATTTCAGGGCACACAGGAGCGAGCGCTCAGACCAATGATGACTCCCACAAGGATAGGCTGGAAGGCCTCCGCTGTCATCTTCTGCATCCTGACTTGGGCCAGCCTGACAGCCGGGGACCGCGTATACGTCCACCCCTTCCATCTCCTCTACTACAGCAAAAGCACCTGTGCCCAGCTGGAGAACCCCCAGGCGGAGACACCCCCCGAGCCGACCTTCATGCCTGTTCCCATTCAGGCAAAGACCTCCCCTGTGGATGAGAAGACCCTGCGAGAGCAGCTCGTGTTGGCCACTGAGAAGCTGGAGGCCGAGGATCGCCTGCGAGCCTCCCAGGTCGCCATGATCGCCAACTTCATGGGCTTCCGCATGTACAAGACGCTGAGCGAGGCAGGAAGTGCGCCCAGAGGGGCCGTCCTCTCTGCACCAGCTCTCTTTGGCACTCTAGTCTCCTTCTACCTTGGATCCTTGGACCCCACAGCCAGACAGCTGCAGGCACTGCTGGGTGTCCCCGTGAAGGAGGAGGACTGCACTTCCCGGCTGGATGGGCACAAGGTCCTCGCTGCCCTGCAGGCCGTTCAGGGCTTGCTGGTCACTCAGGGTGGGACCAGCAGCCAGGCACACCTGCTACAGACTACCGTGGTGGGCCTATTCACCGCCCCGGGCCTGCGCCTAAAGCAGCCGTTTGTTCAGAGCCTACCTCCCTTTGCCTCAGCCGTCTTCCCACGCTCTCTGGACTTATCCACTGACCCGGGTCTTGCCACTGAGAGAATCAACAGATTCATGCAGGCCGTGACAGGGTGGAAGATGAGCTTGCCATCGGAGGGGGTCAGCACAGACAGCACCCTCATTTTCAACACCTACGTTCACTTCCAAGGTGAGGCCCTGTGCCACCCCCCATTCCCCCGCCCCACTGGTTTGTACCAAAGATGGCATCTGGGATGCCACGGTTTCCCCATGGTCCACATGTGAGATGGGTAGAGATGTCAGGCGTCTGCCTCTGTGTTTCCCAGTGAAGCCCTGGAGGCAAAGAAAGCAAACCTGGCTCAGGATGGCACAGCCTCACCTCCCTAGCCCATAGCCCTTCCGTGCTGGGCCGTGCTCCTGTGTCTTGAGAAGCCTGGGGCTAGGGTGGCTGCCCACACATGAACTCCCAGCTTACTAGCTCACATGGGGAGCTGCCCATATATCCCTGTTCAGGAAGTTGCTTATCCAGTCAACGAAAGTCTTCCTAATTGCAAGACTGGGCAGGGGTCTCAGAGGGGCAGGAGATCCTGACACCCACCCCCAGGGATCTTATTAAATATCAGCACCGAGGTCAAATACCTGAGGCAACAAAGCGGGGAACAGTGCTAACTGTGAGGTGAGAGGAATGAGGTGTAACAGGCTGGTGAGGGCCAAGGACAGGCATCCAAAGCCTCAGGAGATCAGGGTAGGGGTGAGGGTGGAGGGGCAGGCTGGGCTCAGAGACAGCGCGTCCTGTGAAGGTGCTCTGACTCCAGTGGGCTGAACAGGACACTTTTATTCCTAGGAGGTCTGCCCTGTGGCCTGTGACAGCACATCAGGTGGGGGATGGTACCCTAAGGTTTACAATGGTCCGGATACACGGTCCTGGGAACCTACACTTCAAATGGATGGCTGCTGGGGGAGGGGCACGTCATTGGGGGCTGGCAGAGAGACATGCCAGCATGCCAGAGGGGCTGGTGATGAGTTGGCCGCTGCGACATCTTTGCAGTCTATACATTCGCACGGGGAAAGACCTTGGCTTGGCTTTGAGACTAGGAATGTCAGGGGACAGAGGCAGCCCTGAGGCTGGTGAAGGGGGCTACACACTGTGTAGGGTGGGAAGGAACCTGGAACTGATGTGCCACAGTCCTCGAGGAGCCCTGGGAAGACTGTCATGGAGAAGGGAGCACTCCCGAAGGGCCAAAGTGTCAATGGTGGCTGGCCTGGGGGGAATGCCTGTTTCTACAAGCCAGACTGCAGAAGCAGGGAGGGGACAGGGGCAACGGAGGGAAGAGAGGGAGGGAGGGAGGGAGGAGGAAAAAGGAGTGGGGGGAGGAATGGGGAGAAGGAAGATGAGAAAAGGAAGGGAAGAAAAAAGAAGAAAGGTAAGGGGAGGCAGCTGGAGGCAGGAGGGGAGGAGGAAGGGGAGCGAGAGGAGGAGGGGAGGGAGAAAGAAGAGGAAGAGGAAAAGAACGGGGAAGAGGAGGAGGAAAATGAGGGTACCAGCGCTCAGAGTCCAGGTTGCTCACCCACGTTCTGTCCTGATGTCAGTGCTGCCTGGCTTCCCCTGCCAGAGGCTAACCCCCTTCCTCACACCTGTGAGACTGCAGACTGCCTCAGAACCCCCAGGTCCCCTTAGCAACAACCTTGGGGACAGTTAAGTATTTGTGTCTAGTGACGCCTCCAGGCCTCAGGCTCATGGTCTCCAGTGCTCTTTGTCCAGTACTTGATGTCCCCAGAGCTTGAATGGTCCTGGCAGTTTCCATGACACCAGGGGACGTGCCTGGGGAGGTTTATTCAGCCTAGAGTAGGGCTAATGAGCTGAGGTCCAGGGAGCACAGGGACGAGTGGGAAAAAGGACAGCCTCGGATCCCAGCATCTTTCGAGAGGCCATATCCTGTTTTTCTTTGATTTTTTTTTTTTTTTTTTTTTTGCTAGAGATAAAAGTTCAGTGCTTTTCACTATAAACCACTTAGCGCCGAGGAGGCCCCTGTGGTGACGTGCCAGCTTCTCATGCGTGTGAACTGCATACACGTGACAGGGTCTCACTATGTAGCTCAGGCGGCCTTGAGCTCTCAGTGATACCTCCTGCCTCAGCATTCTAAGAGCTGAGATTGCAGGTGCGAGCCACTCCCAGGGTCTTTTGGGAACAGCTCTTGTCACTCTCCATAGAGGGCTCTGAGTTCAAGGCTATCATCCTGTTTTCACGTAACCTGGGCCCAGGTGGAGCCAAACCATGTCCAATCCCTTTTGGAGTCACACTGGTGACCCCTGACATCATGCAGCAGGACACGTGCTCCGTGGGCGCCCTCTGCTGAGCTGGGCCTGCACCCCAACCTCAGGCCTATAGCCTCCATGTTATGTAGGGTGCTTTAAGGAGAATCCAACAGCACCCAGTGTGCGCTGCTGGCTGAGCCCACGGTATCCAGGCTGGGTGGCTCAGCTTGCAATGCACTTCCCTTCCTACCCCCTCCCCAGTTCACCGCTGCCCAAGAAGACTCTGTGCTCAGATCCCTGTGGCCACCATAGCATCTTGCCCCTGTCTCCATCGCAAGGGATGCTGAACACTTCAGTCTTGGTCCAGGAGCTTGGGCAGCTGCAATGAAATGCATTATGTGGGAGGTGGGGGCTGCGGTCTCCCAGCAGGGTAGGCTGCTTAAGAGTACATGGATGGACAGAGAGAAATGGCTCTGGTGGGGCCACAGGGCTGGGCTTTGTCATTGCAGCTTTGTCCAGCCCTGCGGGGTGTCCAACAAGAGCAGGTGCCACGTGAGCTGAGGGCTCTGGACATCCTTGTAGGCTCAGGGTGAGGTGTTGAGAGGGGGCACAGGAAGCTGCACTTTGTCCTCAGCTTTGCTGGGGTCTAGCACTGCTCAAAAAATATGGCCTTTTTTTTTTTCCCCATATGTGTGTGGTGTATGTCTGTGCATACACCTGTGCATAGAGGGAGAGATTGGGAGTCTTCTATTGTTTTTTTACTTTTTTTTTTTTTTTTTGATACAGAGTTTCTCACCCAACCTGGGGCCTACCATTTCTGCGAGACTGGCCAGTGAGCTCCAGGGGCCCTTATGTCTCCTCATCCCCAGTGTTGGTGTTAGGTCCTGCATAGCCATGCCAGGCTATCACAAAGGTTTGGGGCTGTAGGCACAGGTCATCTTGTTTATAGAGCAAGCAGTTTATCCACAGAGCCATCTCCCCAGACCATAATGTCTAAGCTTTTTAAAAATTAAGCTTGCAAACCAGAGTGGATGAGCTTGCCTGGCTAGATAGGAGGAGTAGATTGAATCCCTTGCAGGTCACAGATATGAGACCTCACACTACACACCAGCATGTGCCATGTCGTCTTCTGCTGCTCTTAGGACCTCTCTGGGGAGCTCAAGTGGCCGCGATTTGCAAATGGGTTTCAGAGAGCACCTAAGGGTGAAGTTCCCAGGCCAGGCCAGTGCAGCCTCGTGGCGGAAAGAGCAGGAGTGGATGCTGTGACAGGAGCCAGGGTGTGAGAATCCCTGCCCGGCTTCGCCATCCTCACGCTGAGCCTTCCTCCTGTCTCTGCTGCTTCCAGGGGTGATGAAGGGCTTCTCGCAGCTGCCTGGGCTCCACGAATTCTGGGTGAACAACAGCACCTCCGTGTCTGTCCCTATGCTCTCTGGCACTGGCAACTTCCAGCACTGGAGTGACTCCCAGAACAACTTCTCCATGACACGTGTGCCCCTGGGAGAGAGTGCCAGCCTGTTGCTGATCCAGCCCCACTGCATCTCAGACCTAGACAGGGTGGAGGCCCTCATCTTCCAGCACGACTTTCTGACTCGGATAAGGAACCCGCCACCTCGGTAGGAAGTGTGTGGGACCCGTAGGGGATAGAGTTGCAAGGGTGGCATCCACCGTGTGCTCACACGTTCTGTCCACATAAACGGCACGTCCTGTTACCGCCCCCTCCCCCCACCGTGCTATCATGAGCAGTGTGGCTGAGGGTACGGCTTGTTATCTGTGATGCCATGGATACTACCTCCCTCCACAGGGAGGCAATGAGCCAGCTGGGGCTGTCTTAGTCAGGGTCACTATTGCTGTGATGAAACACCGTGACCAAAAAGCAAGTTGAGGAGGAAAGGGTTAATTTGGCTTACACTTCCAGATGACAGTCCAACACGGGAGGAAGTCAGGCAGGAGCTCAAACAGGAAGGAACCTAGAGGCAGGAGCTGATGAGAGGCCACAGAAGGTTGCTGCTTACTGGCTTGCTCCTCATGGCTTGCTCAGCCCAATTTCTTATAGAGCCCAGGGTGACTAGCCCAGGGATGACCCCACCCACAATGAGCTGGGCCCTCTCCATCAATCGCCAACTAGCAAAATGCCTTACAGGCTTGCCTGCAACCTACTCTTAGAGAGGTGTTTTCTTTCTTTCCTTCTTTCTTTCTCTTTCAGATTTATTTATTTATTTAATATATATGAGTGCTTTATACCTGCAGGCCAGAAGAGGGCACCAGATCTCATTATAGATGGTGAACCATCATGAGGTTGCCGGGAATTGAACTTGGGTCCTCTGGAAGAGCAAGCGGGCGGGGCTCTTAACCTCTGAGCCATCTATCTCTCCAGCCCGAGAAGCATTTTCTTAGCTAAGAGTCTCCTCTTTCAGATGAGTCTAGCTTGTGTCAAGTTGATATAAAACCAGCCAGCACAGGAATGAGGCACCTGCCTGGCTAATAGACTGGTTTTTTGTTTTCTGTTTTTCTGGTTTTGTTTGTTTGTTTGTTTTCAAGACAGGGTCTCTCTGTGTAGCCTTGACTGTCCTGGACTCGCTTTGTAGACCAGGCTGGCCTCGAACTCACAGCGATCAGCCTGCCTCTGCCTCCCGAGTGCTGGGATTAAAGGAGTGCACCACCACCGCCCGGCTTAATAGCCTGTTGTTTAAAGGCATTTTTTTTTACTTTCCCATGGAAGGTCCTCCTTATGCAGCCAGGCTGAGACCAAAGCGCAGACAGCTGCCTATCGTCAGCAAGCTCTCCACAGTGATGTTCCACGTCTGCCTCCTGTTTCAGGAGGCTTTTGTCGTGTTTGTTTCTGAGACTTTCCTTGGGGTGAGAATGTCCCCTTCTTGTTGGCTCTGTTTCTTAATAATTAAACTTTATTATACAACCCAACTAGCTTACACAAGAAGGAAAAAAGGTTAAAGGGACAAAAGAGTGAACCTTCCGGTATCTGTTCCACGGGACGGGTCCTTAGGTGTCTCTCCGGCCCGAGTGCTGGTCCAGCCTGTCCGCTGCTCCACACGCCTCAAGCCTGGGCTGAACCTGTTGTTCTCTCCTCCCCACCTCCCAGAGTCACGTGGGAAGGGCGGTCTCCTTCTCCCGTTGAGGGTCAATTAGAAAAACAATAGTCCAGGTGGAGTTCCCAGGTCTGCTTCCTGAATTCCTGGTCCAAGATGGCTCCACTCAGTCTGTCACAAGGTATTCATGGGTAAAGCCCACCAAGACTGCTTCCACCTGTGACAAAGCTTAATCTTTCCCACACCTTCTGTGTGACCTTTCCCTGGGAGACACAAGCAAACATCTATTCACCCAGATAGGGCACCAACTTCAGGCCAACTCATGAATCCCTGGCAAGTCGGATTGGGTCATGCATTCACTGTGACTCTCTGCATGAGTATGGGCACATCACCAAGGAGCCCACCGCAGCACGGGTGGGCACCCAGAAAACTGTATCACTGGGGCTCCCTGTGCAGCCTGGAGGCAGCTCTCCCAGCCTCCTCTCCCCGCCAGCAGCTGTTTGCTGTTTATAGGATGCTGGGGAGGAGCCTGTGAGTCTTGCAGCTTTCTGAGTCTTGTGCCTCTCCTTCCAGGAGGGACTGTTTCAACTCAGCCCCTTCCTCAGTGGGTCGCAGCTCCCCAGACCCTTAAGGGCATTATCTATCTCCACAGGGCCATCCGCCTGACCCTACCCCAGCTGGAAATTCGAGGATCCTACAACCTGCAAGACTTGCTGGCCCAGGCCAAGCTACCCACCCTTTTGGGTGCCGAGGCAAATCTGGGCAAGATTGCTGAGACCAACCCAAGGGTGGGAGAGGTGAGTGCTGCCCTGGCTGTGCCGCAGGGGGTGGTGGATGGCCATGTGGAAAAAGCTATGCACAAGACCAGCAGGGGAGGGAGGGGAGAACAGGGCCAGCAGGCATCACCAGTGCCCTCAGGCTTCCCGCTGACACATGGAACAGCAGTCTCCCTCAGCTTGCTTGCTACCTCTAGCCCTAGGCCCATCGCTGTCCCTGTTAAGTCCAGCTTTCTCCAGGAAGCTGTTGAGGATTAGGGTGGGAGAATGCCCCTCCACAATGCTCTGATCTGTAGTTTCTTTGGGGAGCAGCTCAGTAGTCAAGAACTACGTAAAATAGAGGATGTGCCTGGATATTATCGGCATCACCAAGGATGCTGGGAAACATAGAGGAAGCACTATAGAAGATAAGATCCACTGTGCCATCTGGCCAAACACTGGAGGGCAACATCAAGATGGCAGGTGGGGTGGGGATGGGTTTCTTTGGGAGCAGTGTGTTGGTGCTCACTGGCCACTTAGAGGGCACACTTCTGGCAGGCTGACCAGTGTCCTTCCTTGGGGGAGCTGATTGCAGCTGCTGGCCTGCACAAGGCCTCCTGAAGGAGAGATGTTTCTGCTTTGCAGGTTCTCAACAGCGTTCTCCTTGAACTCAGAGCAGGAGAGGAAGGGCAGCCAAGCGAGCCTGCCCAGCAGCCTGGCTCAGCTGAGGCCCTGGATGTGACTCTGGACAGTTCGTTCCTGTTTGCCATCTATGAGCGGTACTCAGGCGCCCTGCACTTCCTAGGCAGAGTAGATAGGCCTCAGAGTGTGGTGTGAGGTGCCAGAGGGGCCCTTGTGAGCAGCCATGGAGACAAGGCCAGCTTCAGAGAGCTACACAAAACTCATTGCTGTGACCCCTGGCTTCCCATCACCCCTCCCAGCGAGGCAGAGGCCGTCTCCTTGGAGACAGCACTGATGGGGAATAAACAATGAGCAGCAGAGCCCGCCTCCTGAGCTGTGGGTTTGTTTGGAGACTGGGGTGAGAGCCAGGAGCTGGCACTTTGCATAGAACTGCCATTCTGGCAAGAATTTGGATCGAACAACTGTTTGTGAAACCAAAAAGCAATCCCTTTTTATTCAAGAGCAGAAATTGGGTTTTAACATTAAAATGCACGCTGTCCCCTTGCTTTGGGTTTGCGTTTAGCTCGCTGAGTGTGAGACAGTGACCTCCAGAGTCCCCACACCTCCTTACCCTTTCTTTCCCATTGCACCATGTTTTGAACAGCAACTGGATTCATACTAGTGTAGTGCCGTGTTCCTCTCTTTGCTGAGAACTGTGTTTCAGTGATAAGCTAGACACAATGTCATCTGCAGAACGGACATGCTCGGCTTAGCCGACGGGCGGAGCAAAGCATGTTCCTGAAGCTCTTCAGAGGGAGGCCAGTGTGTGGTGGTGGACAGGAGAGGCCCATCCCCACCTGGCCTTGAGAGTACCTGGGCTCAGGGTGCTCCCTTTTCACCGGAGACACAGGCTTGCTACTTGCTTCTCTCCCGCCTGTCCCCTTGAGATTAGAGACACAGCTTACAGATCTAGGGCCTACGCTGAGAAAGAAGGCAGGCAGGCTGAGGGTGTGTGTGTGTGTGCGTGTGCGCGCGTGTGTGTGCAGGTGAACAATGTAGCATGTTAGCCACAGGACAAGGCCGGAGAGCAGCAGTGGAGTCACAGGGTGGAGACAGCGGGAAATCGCGTGTTAGCCTAACCTGAGCCTGGAGCTGGGACCACAGTGGAAGCGTGCCCCTGTGACTGACCTTCACCCTGACAGAAGAGCTGTATGGCCCTTGAGGCTCAGCTTTTCTCACCCAGGCCCCGTTCCCTCATCTCTGGCACTTTACCCTGTGGGTGTGGCATGCCCTGCTTGTGCCAGGCAGCATGGTGAGAGACCTATGTGCCATGATTAACTAGAAGGCAGCTCCTCATTCTCCCTGGCCTATGTGCAGAACAGGAACTGCTACGGTGAGTAAGTTAACTCTCATTGTAAAGGCCCTGCTCTAGAGGTGGGTAAATGTCACATCGCTGTGACAAAACATCAGACAAAAGCATGTGTGAGTGGTGGTGGGGGCAAGTGTGGCAGGAGACGAGCGTGTACACGTGCATGTACACACACACTGGTGGGGGGCAAGTGTGGTAGGAGACGAGCGTACACATGCGTGCGTACACACACACTGGTGGGGGGGCAAGTGTGGTAGGAGACGAGCGTACACATGCGTGCGTACACACACACTGGTGGGGGGGGCAAGTGTGGTAGGAGACGAGCGTGTACACATGCGTGCGTACACACACACCCCCCCACGGAGGCTGATGCTCAGTTCTTTCTTCCTCCGTGGGATGCCGCTTTTGCCCACTTTCCGTGTGGGCCTTCCCACTTCACCTAACCCAACCTAGAAGCCCCCTCATAGGAACGCCCAGAGTTCTGTTTCTCGGATGCATGTAGATTCATCAGGCCGACAATTTGAACCATCATAGGAACAGACGGAAGACAACAGTGGTGAGCTGATGTCCACGCTGAGACTGGTCCCTTGTAGAGCAAAAATCAGAGCTAGTCCTTGGAGGCCACCCTCACCCAGAGCAGCCCAGGCTTGTAAAGAGTAGATCTAGTTGTCCCCTACTTCCTGCCATAGGAACCTCTGACTAGGCAGTCATGGGGCTGGCCTAAGCTCAGGGGTGCCAGAACCACAGAGACCGCCTCAGAGGTTCAGACTGTCCCCCACCTGCACTATGGCTGAGGTCCCAACATGAAGCCTCCTTTTCTCCTCCTCCTGCTAGTCCTCCACAGGTGGGCTGGCACAAGTGACACTGCACAGCTATCTGCTTCAGCAGAGGCCCGAGCCTGGCCTGTGCCATCCATCCTGCTAACTGACCTGGTGTCAGAGCTCTGCCTTGTGACTGACAGGCTGCAAGCTGCCCGGGAAGCCAGCACAAGTCCTGCTGGTCACACACCTGCAGTCCTCAGGGTGAGTGGCTCTCCCCAGTTAGGCCAGCCCACTCCGACTCCACACCCAGCGCTCCACGGGCTGGAGCGTGGTAGATACAGCGTAGGGTCCTCCTGACAGAGAACAGGTCTCGGAGGGACGCAGCTGCACACACTGATTCTGACCGTCTGCGTCCGGAACAGAAGTGCCTCTCCCAGCTCTGCCGCCCTATCTGCGACCACTCAAAGCCTGAGACATTGAACGCATCCCCTTTGGTGGCCCGGGAGGGAGACAGTGGCTGCAGGGCCCTGGCTGGCAGACTGGCCTCCTCTTTACAGGCTTCTTCTATACCAGAAAGCAGTCACCTCAATGGAGTCAGATGTTTAGTGTGCATGTTGAAGCTGGAAAGAATATATTAATTCAACTTTAAACCTGACTGAATAAAACACTGTCACTGGGAAACTAGAGCAAGCTGGAAGGGAGCTGTTCTGAGGAGCTAGACGCAAGTCTGAAACTGTTAGTTTTTGCCTGAACACCCTGCTCTCAAGCACAGAGCGTGACAGGGAGGCTGGAATGCAATGGTCCAATCAGAGCCAGCAGGGTAAGAGCTCAGGCCTCAAAGCCACTGTGGAGCGCCGACTCTCTGGGCTGAGGCCCCTGTGTGTGAGCACACGGGCTGGCAACCTGGGTTTGGATCCCACCTGTCAGTTACCTATCTGCGGGATGGAGAGCTATGCAGAGTGGGGTTGGGGACTCTGCTCTCTCCTGTCTGGGATGAGGTGACAGAGCCATCGTGGACAAGGATGTGCAGGGCTCCTCGGGTATGAAAGACACGGCTATGACCTCTAGTTCCTCGGTAGAGGCCCACACCACACATCGGCAGCAGCCTGCCAGGCAGATGGGGCTGACTGGCCCGTGTTAGACTCCAGCAGCTGGAGGGAGCTCCACACAGACAGGACCCTGCCATCTGTGCCACAGGGACTGCGCGTTGCTGATGGTGTGCGTGCTGAGGGCCACCTGGACTGAATTCATGATGTCCATACTTGCAGCAGATACTTCTTTTATTAAGTCATCTCTGGCCCCTGACAGAGGTGTCATGGATGGCAAGATCAGAAGTGCTATTCTTATGTGTCAAGACGGGACGGCCACCCTGCATCCTCTAAGGAGGTGCAGGCCCGACAGTGTCCCCCAGGTTGGAGACTGCTGCTGCACGCTGCCCAGCACTTCCCTGAAGAGCTGGGGCAGCCTCCCAGCCACTTACACATTTACTTTAACCCTACTGTAGAAATCGTCCTGTCTACACTAAGATTTACAATAAAAATAAAACAATTTGTTCTGTAAACTATAGTAAAAAGCTTCAAATGTCATAACAACTGTCTTCCATACAATGGAAAGGCTTCTGGTTCTTTCTGGGTGAAAGATGTCCACACACACTGGGCAGGGTACAGGCTGTTGCTCAGCGACTCAGAGGACAAGGGCTTTCTTCCCACTGCAGATCCTGTCAGGATGCCTAGGGCTGTTCTGCAGTCGCCTGGTCCCTGGCAGCGAGGACGAGCTCCGCCAGGGCTGGAAAACTCTTGATGTCACTGGTCTGCAAGCCCATCTTTTGTATCTGCAAAGGCATGAGACAGAGTCGTCACTGGTGAGAGCTGAGTGGAAAGAGGCCGCCATTAAAGTCAGGACAAACTGAGCCTGCCCCATCAGCAGGAAGAGTTCTTAGAGGAAGGAGAGCGAAGGACTGGCTTGCTGCAGGACCACATGGTGTGGGTCACAGCTTCCCATGCTAAGAGGCCAGCAGGTTTGAATCTCTCAGCCCACCCACCAGACTCTGGGCTTTAGAAAATGCCACGAGAGAAAACCCATGTGCAGAGAACGAGAAAGAAAACTATTCTTCAGTTTGAGAAGCTCTCCCTGAGCCCTCCTTTCTCTCAGCGCCCTTTTCAGAGAGTGATGGACTGAAGACGCACAGCTTGGCAGCGCTCTGTGGCTACTGGTGTCCTTCCAGAACAGCAGCAGGGACAGCATATCTGTCCTTCCTTCTGACTTGTCTTTCTCTGCCCTTGTTTGCTTGTGGGAGACTTTAGATTTCTAAACACGGCAGCTGATATTAGCAGGCTGTTTGTCTGTCTTTCTAGTTTTGAAATGGCCTTATAATCCAACTCATGGCAATCCCCCTGCCTAGGCATTCTCAATGCTGGGATAACTGACACGCTGTGTATGAACCCAGACTATCAAGAAAGGCAGCTTCCTACACTGTAAGTTTGGTGGTATGAACATGTCACTGCGCTCTCTACAAGCTGCCATCAGCCATCCACCGTGACAGGGCCCGCGACAGGAGGCTGTGGGCAGCAAGGGAGGTATGCTGACAGGCTGGGCAGATGCTGAAGCACCAAAGGCACCTCCTGGTGTGTGTGTGTGTGTGGGGGTGCTCTGTGACCTTTTCTACCGCCTCGTCCTGGCATGCACTCTCTTTCGCAGCAAACCAGGCATGACTCTTCTACTGTCAGCCCTAGGGAGGTGACACCCCAGCCCTGGCTACAGCCAGGCCCTCAGAACCGGGCGCACGTTGCTGGTACCTGTTCTCCCAGGTACTCCACATCCAGGGCCAGTTGCAGCCGGATCTTGTCATCATCACTCATGCCGCCACTGGAACTGACAGGATTGGTGGCTGGGGACCTCCTGGCTTGTTTGAGGCGCTTCAGGCTCTCCTCCATCTTCTTCACTGAGTCCAGCACATCTGACACGGTCTCAAAGTACCTGGGCACAAGGTGGCAACGAAGGCTTGGTAACTGACAAATACCAGTGACAGCAGACAGGGATTGGCTTTGAGATGGCAACCACACTCAAACTGGGAAGTGTGTCATCATGTTTGCTCGGTCTCCAGCATGATGTTCTCTGAGAGCAGGTGTTTGTTTACACACTAGTCCTGTGGCCGGGAGATGGCTCAAAAGGTCAAGAGTTTGCTGTGCAAACACGAGGACCTGGGTTCAGAGCCCAGCATCTATCAGTGATGTGCGCCTGTAGCTCTAGCCTTCATGAGGACCTGGGCTCAGAGCCCAGCATCTACCAGATGTGCGCCTGCAGCTCTAGCCTTGGAATGCAGACTCAGGAGGCTCACTGGGGCTCTGGCTGACCAGGACAGCTGATTGGTGAGCTGCAGGCTCAGTGAGACCCTGTCTCAACAAAGTGGAGAGCTTTGGGAGACCACACTGGGAAGTGAGCTGTGGCCTCCCTGTGTCCTGTGCAGGTGCAGGACCCTCTGCAGCATGTCAAGGGAAGCCAAGAGCTCACCCAAACTTTCAATGTAACATTACAAATCAGTCACTATCTCACCTGGGTGGCAAGCTGGCTGTGTGGCACTTGGAACTTATTTGCCCACAAATCCCACAGGATTAGGCACAAGGTGGGGGCTGGGACTGAACCCAAGTGAAAAAACCTTACTGCAAAATGGGCGTGAGGACCAACTGACACCTCACACCTTGCCCACTGTGGTCTCTCTGTGTAACCCAGGCAGGTGCAGACAGCAGCTCACCTGTGTGTGCTCTCAGACAGAGCTTCCTGCAGCCAGCGCTGCATCACTGCTGGCTTCACCTTGTCCCCGTGCCCATGCTGAAGCTGGTAGAACGGCTTCAGTGCACTGTCCACGTAAGAGGAGGCTGTGCTGGGCACCTCCTGGAATGCCATCATCAACAGGGTACAGAGAATGAATCGTCATATGTCAGCGTCCAGCAAACAGCTCCATCCCTCCCAGGAAGTAACTGGAGGCCCAGAGAAATCGAGAGGACCCTGCCCTCTGCTCCAGTCAGGCTTGACTCTGACGAAGGATGCTTAGGGCTGAGTCCTGACTTCTCCTACCAGGAGATGCCCAGGGACCTGATGTGCTGGGCACGTTCACACACACACACCTCTACGACGCCCATAGAACGGAAGGAAAAGGAAAGCACCTGGTAACGTGCACAGGGCCCTCCCAGCCAAGCAGTGGCCTCAGGCCCAGCAACAACCAGCAAAGCAGGATGCTTTGTTACAAGTGGCATCTCTACTGCTCATCTAACTCTGCTCTGTATGTCTGAGGCAGGCTGACATCGCAGCTCCATGTCACGTCACGTCACGTCACCCCTGATCCTCCTGTTAGCCAGGTGCCGGGATTCCAGGTGTGGCCACGGCACAGGGCTTTGCCAGTCCAAACTTTAACACAAAAAGGGGCAGCTGGACATGGCGGCCCAGCTTGTCACCCTAACACTTAGGAGGGGCTGAGGCACAGGACTGCAACGAGTTTGAGGGTAACAATGAATTCCAAGCTACCCTGGGCTACAAAGTAAGGAAAGCCCTGACTCCAAAGACGATGGCAATGGCAGTAGCTACGATGGTGATGATGGTGATGAAGATGATGGTGACAGTAGCTATGGTGATGATGGTGATGAAGATGACTATGGTGATGATGGTGGTGAAGATGATGCTGATGATGGTGGTGGCGGCAGCAAACGATCGAGAGCAAAGAGCCCCGTCAGAAAACTGTGCTCAGTGTCACCAGCAACAAGGAGTCACTTCTTGTACCCCAAAGTTCTTGCAACAAATGGGAAGAGCCATGCTAACAGGAGATGGGCATGGCCATCTTAGCTCCTGAGCATCTGGGAAGTCAGTAAATTAGAATGCACTAAATTACGTCTAAAGCACCTGACTGTGAAAGAAAAAGAGGGGAGAAACAGACCCTGGGGCGAGTACAAGGCGAGACCGCACGAGGGCGCACATCCCCAAGGGGCTCCTCCAGTGCCAGAAAGCCGCTCTGGCACCAGGCAGCCCGTGCTCTGGGCAGCAAGTACCCCTACCCGTACCCCACTGGCCCCTACACATTCTAAATACCATCCTTCCTATTGTTTCACTAAAGAACAAGGAAAATCAGGTATTTCCAATAACAATTTGCAGGAGTAAGATTAACTTAAAAAACTGAGAGCTACATGAAGACAAAAATGAATTTTAAATACATAGGACTTGGAAATGTTACTAAGTGGTTTCCTGGTGCTGGAAAGAAGGCCCAGCAGGTAAGAGCTTGCAGAGGGCCCAGGTTTGATTCCCAGCACCCACATGGTGACTCCAACCATCTGTAACCCTGGATCCAGCAGGTAGGAACACGGTGTACATACACACATGCAGGAAAATAGTCATATGCATTAAGTAAAAAAAATTTAATTTCATTTTTAGGAAAGTACTTTTCCAGCCAGGTACTATATACAACTTTAATGTCAGCCCTACAGAGGCAGAGAGGCAAACAGATCTCTGTGGTGTTGAGGCAACTCTGGTTTATACAGTGAGTTCCAGGCCAGTCAGGACTCACACACATACAAAAAAGTACTTTTCCTTAAAAGCCAAAGCCCACAGGCCCAAGGGCACACTGCAGGCTGTGCTGGCAGCCAGCTCCAACCCCCCCTAAGCCCCTTACTTCAGAACACCCTCCAACCTGCCTGTGGCCCACGTCTCCCTGGCCCCGCACACCACTCAGCTCTCTCCACAGGTGGCACTGACCTTGTTGGTCCTGCGGTAGAGCCTGGGGACCTCCAGGGCACTCTTCAGATAACTGAAGCAAGACTCACTCAGGCCCTGGACAATCCTGCTGCTCAGAGCTGGCACGTGGGCAGACAAGGCACTCTGGGAGTCTTCCAGGGCCGCTGTGGACACAGGGCAGCGGCGTGAGTCACTGGTCCAGCTAGAGTAAGTGTCATTAAAATGTCACCGTGGTGTTTAGAGTGTGCTAGTAAATCAGGTCATCAGTACAGAGCAACAGCCTCATTTACAGAGGTTAAGTCAAAGAGCAAACACAGAACAGCTAAGGACGCCCTACGGCTGGAGCCACCATGTTGAGCATCCTGAGTCTGCGGCTTCGTACTCCACACTATTTCTTACTCAGAGCTTCTGAGGCTGAATTCGTTTTTTACCTGAGATAGATGAGAAGTTCTTAAAGCCGATGGCTTCGAGCTTTGGCTTGGCTGTCTCCAGGAGTTCTGGAAGCTGAAACACACATTTTGGATACTAGTTCTTCTTTTGATCGGAACCAGCAGCTTTGCACCCATAACTCAGACTTGACCACCCACTGCTGAGAGCTAAGTCAGAATCTGCAGGTGTCAGTCCTCACCACGCGGGGACCACACTTTCACCTCAGAAGCCCACAGCACGGGACCCCCGGCTGCACGGCCACTGAAGGCAGGAGGAAAGCAAATACCCATTTTCCTGCTCTCCATGACACCAACACTGCTCGCAGTAGATAGACCACACAGAATATAATCTGTGGAAAGCAAAATTTTTCTGAAGGTGTAAACTCTTGAGTGTGTTCTGTAAAGTTCTCTGAATGCTGAGAGCAAAACAGGAGCCCGACAGAGAAAACAGACGGGAAACTTTCATTCTATCCACACGCTCAAACATTTGGGGCAGTGAACTAACAATAACTATAGTCCAGCCTCCGCAGCCATGCCCACGCAGAGCTGAGCCGATGAAGGAACAGAGGAGCCTGTGTTGAGAGCAAGGAGCGGTGGGCAGAGCGCAGCGCAGCAGGGACCAGGGGGCAAAGACGCGGCACATCACAGGTTGATTGTGGAGGGAAAAGTTCAGGAAGGCACAATGTCCAGGGCCCGCAACCCAGCAGTTCACACGCCCATGTACCTAGCAGTACAGTGAAGCTCACCCACTCCTGCAGCCTGTCCAGATCTGAGACCATGTACACCAGCTGAGTGCTAGAAGTGGACACTGCTGCGGCTTCTGCAGGGTGGCTGCCGTGGTCTTCGGAAGGGTCTTTGCTGCCAGCCAAGGGTTTTTTAGTCTCCTTCACGCTTTCATTAGCAATGGGCCTGACAGAAAGCTGAAAAAGGATTTCAAGGATCAAACCCTCACTCAAGACACGGGGCATTTGTACACTCAGGAGCTCTGTGCACACAGTAGCTGCAGACTGTACTGTACAGTACACACACCAAGAGAAAGACAGCATGTCTACCCCAGGCAGGTCCTGGCCTGCAGTTCTTCGATTCGTATCTTCTGAGACAGCCAGTGAGGTAGGAGAGTGTGAGGAAGTCAGTGAGCAGAGGGGAGGGAGGAGAGGTGCCCTGACCTTCACAGTGCCCCCATTCCTCCTGGCACCCCAGCTTACAGCAAATCCTCACCACAGCCACCTACAGAAGCCATTTGGCCAAGTTACAAAAAACCCAGAGACTCAAGGTGTTTAATATCCCAAGTCCACAGGGAAAAGGTACAGAGCTGTGTTGGCCCACAAGTGCTGTGCACCTGT
Source organism: Acomys russatus (assembly GCF_903995435.1). NCBI lineage: Eukaryota > Metazoa > Chordata > Mammalia > Rodentia > Muridae > Acomys > Acomys russatus. The sequence goes on along the minus strand of NC_067162.1, from coordinate 49,030,670 downwards.
GGTCTGCTGCCCGGAGCAGCTGTGCCTGTTACTACACTGCCTTCTTTGTGGAGTGCTCCCCCTTAAATTTGTTTGTTTTTGTTTTATGTGCACTGGTGTTTTGCCTGCATGTCTGTGTGAGGGTGTCAGCTGCTGGAGTTACAGAGGCTTGAACCTGGGTCCTCTGGAAGGATCAGCCAGTGCTCTTAACCGCTGAGCCATCTCTCCATCCCTGTGGTGCTCTTCTTCTTAAAAGACCATCTCTCTAGTCTTTAGATCTCCTCCAGATTCCTGCACCATGAGGACTGGCTTGCGTGTCTGACTGAGGTGTCCCTGAAGTGGCTCAAAGGCCAGCGTCTGCAAGGACCTAAAGCTGGTGCTTCACTCTTCGTGTCTGGTGCTAAGCTCCTGAGGACAAGAGCCGGGCTCACTGTGTACCAATAACCAAGCAGAGTGTGTGGAGAATGGATGCATCTGAGCAGCCGGAGAAGATGAGGAGCACTAAGACAGAGGCTCCTATGACTTGATGATCATGTGACTGTTCAAACTTAAACCTACTTACTTTCCTTTCTAATACTTTTCATTATAATGAACATTTTATTTTCAGGGTGATTTACAATCTGATATTGAGAAGAGAAGCAAACTTACTAGGGTGGGACGTCTCAGTAAGTAATCCTGAGCATGCGGCCAGGTGCCCACAGCTGGATCTGACAGCACAGGACACTTGGCAGATCCTGTGGATGTTTGGCCACGTGCCCCTCGAAGTCCTACCAGCGCTGGCTGCTTAGAGAGGAGCGGCACGAGGCACTCACCTCACTGACAAACACGGAGAACCGGGCCAGAATCTGTAGCGTGAGTCTCCACAGACGATGCGCCAACAGAGGCAGGAACATCTCGCTGGACCAACATTTCTCCAGGCTGCTCCATGTTCTGTGAGAAGCCAAAAGGCAATACGGACTTCCAGCTGGAGAAAAACCACGGACTCAGAGCCCATCATCGGTTACAGCTGCTGCCTAGCTCTAGGCATTGGCGTAAATTCGAGGTAAAGAAAGGGCAAGCGTGGACTTGCAGCCAACAGCAATGCTACAACAGCCCAAGACCACGTGTCTTCAGAGCTGTTTGTAACTCACCCAACCCTGCTTCCAGGCCTGAGAGAAAGCATCAAACACAACACCGAGCTGTCTTTAACAGTATGGCACACCACAGCAACACACACAGTGATGAGCGGCAGCTTGCCCGGCTGAGTTCTCACTCTCTTCCCTACCTCCACCTGCCTACTATCCACACAGTCCTTATGACTACATTTGCACACAGACCTGGCTGTGCTAGAGCAGGCACTTAGGGAGGAGAACCTGGAACCGTGGTGGCACAGAAATCCGAGTACCTCAGTGGCTTTCAAGAACGGTGTGTTATGAGACTGAACACCTGCAGCTGCTACCTGCCTCATCTGTGCTCCAACTGAGTCATTCTCAGAAAGGGACAGGAGCATGCAGACCCATGTGCAGCCTTCACATAGCTGAGTTGGGGGCAGGAAGGTGTGTGAACTGCCGTCTATAGACAGCTGACTGAATCCACAGCTGTTCCATGCTGAATGTGCCCAATCTCAACAGAGCTGGTCACAGAACCTGGAGCGTACAGTGAGCCCACACAGGGGCACAGCCCTGGTATGCTACACTCAGGACAGAAACGGTCCATTTTCAACCCTGTAATGCATCCCTTGTCATCAGCTCTAGAAAGCAAGGAATTCAATGAACCGAAAGACTGCCTTCTAGTTGCTGTACACACACAAATAAATCTTGTGAGAATTTACTTATTGTGGAGCTTGCCCAGATGTTATGGGGCCCTGCGCTCAGCAGTACACCAACACATCTCTTTCAGGACATGAAGCCAGCACCCTCACAGCACAAGTAGTGCACAGTGACACTGCAGTGAGGGAGGCAGGCGCATCCTCAGGATACCCACACGCCACTATTTATATTCTGAGCTCACCTGGGGCGTCTTCTAGCCCGGCTGCGAGGGATGCTTCTAAGGATCCTGCCACTTCTCTAAACCTGAGGAAGAAGAACCTAGGTGAGTGTCTGCAGCTCCCCTGCCTACCTCCTGTCCTGCCTACCTCCCCCCTGCCTACCTCCTGTCCTGCCTACCTCCCCCCTGCCTACCTCCCCCCTGCCTACCTCCTGTCCTGCCTACCTCCCCCCTGCCTACCTCCCCCCTGCCTACCTCCTGTCCTGCCTACCTCCCCCCTGCCTACCTCCTGTCCTGCCTACCTCCCCCCTGCCTACCTCCTGTCCTGCCTACCTCCCCCCTGCCTACCTCCTGTCCTGCCTACCTCCTTCCTGCCTACCTCCTTCCTGCCTACCTCCCCCCTGCCTACCTCCTGTCCTGCCTACCTCCTGTCCTGCCTACCTCCCCCCTGCCTACCTCCTGTCCTGCCTACCTCCCTCCTGTCCTGCCTACCTCCTTCCTGCCTACCTCCCTCCTGTCCTGCCTACCTCCCCCCTGCCTACCTCCTTCCTGCCCACTGACACCCAACATTCTCAAGGGTGTACAAGATGCCCTTTTTCTTCCTGCTGTGTAAGAAGTCAACTCCTCTATGAAGCCACTATTCGGCAGGTTTCTTTGCAGTTTGCAGCTAGTCTCACTTACATGTCCTCCAACCCTTTCTAAGAGGGTCCCCTAAGTTCCACTCTGTAGTAACAGCCAAGGCCACACAGTGCGTTCTCCAAACCCCTGAGCCAGCAAGAGCACAGCAAAGATGCGCCCCAAACTAAGCCCCCAGAGAGCTGGCTTGGCACCTGCATTTCCTACCGTATCAGAATCCCTTTGTGTTTTTTTGAGACAGGGTCTCCCAGAGTAATTCAGTCTGTAATCTTTGTACCCCAAACTACAGGTGCTGGGGGACCGGTGTGCACCACCACATCTTGCCTCAGGTTTGCTTTAAATGGTCCTGAAGTATTTGCAGTGATGGTATCACACTGACACCAGCTATGTTGGCAGCTCTGTCATTCCTCAGAGTAAACACAACACCCAGTAAAAAAAAGTTCTGTAAAATCTTATTTGCATTATCTCTTGGATGAAAAAAACAAGAGAACTAAAAAGCACTACACTTTATAATTCAAACATAATCTTACATTTTTAAATGAAATGGATTACAAAGGCTAACTCTTCAACTGCCTCAGCAAATCTGGGGTCATTGGATGGTACTGCAGGGACTGGCTGAGCTTCCGCACAGTTTAGCTCTGTTAGCTGGAGGCAAAGGGCTCTGCAGCACCTGCGAGTAGACAGGCCTGGGAGGCTGGGATGTGCTGGGCTAGGTGGTGAGAAAGTACCGCAAGCCGTCTAAGTTCAGATGCAGTCGACAGGAGAGCGGGGACTCAGCACTGTCTGTCACAGTCCTGGTCATGCAAACAGGTCCATGCTGTTAACCTGGCCCACCTCAGACACTGCACAGATGGCAGTTCTGCCCACCTCCCTCAGACACTGCAGAGATGGCTGTTCTGCCCACCTCCCTCAGACACTATACAGACGGCTGTTCTGCTCTGGTTGCTTCTGGGGAAATAAGCTGCTGAGGATTTGTCTCAATTTCTCAGCATTCTACAGAGTTGCTTGTTGACATAGGTGACAGATCGTAAGATCTGAAAGGCAAGTGTCACTCATTGTTTTCCACGCCAGGAAACAAAAGTCACAGGGGGTGGGGAAAAATAAGCACCTGTTCTTCACAAGCTGAAGGTGGGACACAGAGCCACACACAGGCCCAGGACTGGAACAGACGGTGACAGGAGGGCAGAGTGACTGCTATCAAGTGCTCCTCATCACGAATGTAGAGGGATTGTGGCAGTGAAGCCAGGCGGGGCCCAGCTCATTCCACGTCCAGTTTCTCTCCACTCCCACTACCAGAAACACTGGCTTTTCTTACAAGTTCAGCATCCATGTTGTGGACATCTCACTTTAATTCTGCCACCTATAGAGAGCTGCTACTGGAGTAATAACCCCTCAATTTTAAAAGCCCTAATAATACTTGTTAAATGTTAATTAACCGGCAAATGCTAGTGAGCTGAGTGGTGGCAGCAGACTCCCAGTAATTGGGAGTCTGAGGCTGGAGGATTGTGATTTCAAGGCCCGCCTGAGCTACACAGCAAGACTGGGCCTCCACCATGAGAACGTGTATGCAGAACGGCAGGCGGGGTGCAGTGACTGACCTTATCTGAAAATACACAGGCAGGTTCCACTTATTGCTGAAGCTGTGGTAGGCAGGGTGAGCTCGCAGCCGCTTCACACTGGCCTGGGATCCACACTGCCGTTCAAACTTCCGCACAAAATCCATGCTTACAGTGTATTTCTACAGCAAGAACAAAGGGCGGGATATGCCCCGTCAGCCAGTCAGGAGCATAGGCTGAAAACTGCAGCCGAGACAGCACAGCTCCACACAGAGCCAGGCTGGAGCTGGCTAACCTCTGATTTCCCAGCCCCTGAGAGCTTCAGCCATGCCCAGGCCTCACAGGGGACAGCCCACCTGGAGCCATTCTAAATGACACAGCAGGCACGGGCAGCCCTGAACTTCACATGGGCCACAGGCAGGCGAGTAAGCAGAACTGAGCACCTCTCCCAAAGCACAATCTGTTAAAAGGAAATGAGGAAAGAGAGGAGGAGGAGGAGACAGTCAGAGGAGACCCTGGAACCCAACAGACTAGAGCTGACCACAGTGGGAATGAACAGCGAGCGCTGAGTGCTCAGGAGACCCCATCAGACACAGCTGAAGACAAAGCTGCTGCCCAGAGGGAGGGTCCTGAGCTCCTTATGTGGAGTGCGGCCAAAGCAGGGGGCAGAGGAGGGGTAGAGCTTGAGGAGGAACGGGACAAGACCAGCTGATGAGAACATAGGCGCACATTCCAGAATGAGTGGAAACACCCGTCCTCAATGCAGGGAACCCAAGAGCCCAGGGACAGTAGAAAGAGGTCCAGGAGGCACAGCAGAGCTACGGCTCCTACTAGCCACACAGAGGACAGGTTAGCACCGGGCTTGCTACCAGGCTACAGAGCTCCCCATGCTCAGAGTCCGTCCTTTTAGCAAATGACTTTCCCAAAAGAAAAGCTACTGTTGTGGATTGTAATGTAAATATCTGCTATGTGACCCCACAAAGAGGGTGAGACCCACAGCCTGAGAACTGCTGGTACAAAGCCTTCCAAGGCATGAGATTAGGAAGATGCAAGATTGTGCTGACGTCCTTCAGGAAGCACAGTGGACAGCAGAAAAGTTGAACCCGGGGAGCCATTTGCACAGTGATGCCTACTAAAACCAGGAAATGCCTAACTTCAAACATGCCAAACAGGAAGTGCCAGGGAGCAGCACAGGAGAGCACAGAGCATGATCTCACCATGACTCTGTTACATGAGGAGGGGAGGACACACCTGCCGTGACCTCACCTGCACACACACAATAAAGAGTGGAAGGGAACACAGCACAAGGAGACAATCCCCCAAAGCCCAGATTATAAAAGGGCAAGAAGAGAAAGAGGGAGAGGGAAGGAGAAAGGGAAGCAAGCCAGGGCCGGGAGGACCAGTGCACCCACTGCACCCTAAAAACCACAGAACTAAACCGCATGCTGCTCATTAGGAAAGACCGCCACCCCGAGCTGCAGCAGCCGGCACCCAGGGCAGCACTCGGCAGCCATCTTCAGGCTCAGACACCTGTGGTGCAGTGCCATGAGACAACATGGCAGCCAGCACACAATGGCTCCTGCCATCTTTGAGGCTTGCTACTTTTCTACAGTATCACACACCAGAAAAGGACGTGTGTGGGGAGGTGCGGGAACCAGGGCTTGGGTTCTCACGCTTCCCCACGTCAGGAGCTCTTATCTAGGCCACGGTTGGACTTTTCATGACCAGCCGGCTTTATGAAGTCTCAGGACTTTTAAGGAAACGCAGCAAGTGTTGTGTGTATCTGCACATAACTGCCTCCAGACGGAACAGGATCACAAGCAAAGACGAGAATGTGGTTTGGAGAGACAGCTCGGCAGCCAAGTGTGCAAGCCGATCTTTTCTTTTCTAAGGGGTATGGATGCTTGCCCGTGCGTGCGTGCGTGCATGTATCTGTGCCACTTGCGTGCCCGTGGAGGTCAGAAGAGGCTTCAGATCTGTGGAGCTGGAGCTGTGAGCAGCTGTAGGCACTATGCGGGAGCTGGAGCTGCGAGCAGCTGTAGGCACTATGCGGGAGCTGGAGCTGTGAGCAGCTGTAGGCACTATGTGGGAGCTGGAGCTGTGAGCAGCTGTAGGCACTGTGTGGGAGCTGGAGCTGTGAGCAGCTGTAGGCACTATGTGGGAGCTGGAGCTGTGAGCAGCTGTAGGCACTATGCGGGAGCTGGAGCTGCGAGCAGCTGTAGGCACTATGCGCTTGGTTCCTAGCACCCACATCATGAGGCTTATAATCAACTGTAACTCCAGCTCTGGGGGCTGAAGCCACCTTCTGGATACCGCACTCAAGTGTACATACCCATCTGCGCGCGCGCGCGCGCGCGCGCACACACACACACACACACACACACACACACACACACAATCTTGACATAAAGTGAGAGCACTCTCACTGCTTGCAGTATCATATCCACACTGAAAGCAGCAGCGTGTACTCAATAAAGCACCCACTCGGCGGTCACCAATTGGTTCTTTACTAACCTGAAGACCAAAGCTACGTCAGTGAAAATGACTTTCCCTACACTGTAGGACATTTTTCTTTTTCTTTTCTTTTTTTTTCTTTTTCTTGTTGCTGTTGTTTTCTGAGACAGGGTTTCTCTGTGTATTCCTAGCTGACCTGGACTTGCTTAATAGACCAGGCTGGCCTTGAATTCACAGAGATCCACCTGCCTCTGCCTCCCAAGTGCTGGGATTACAAGTGTGCGCCAACATACTGTGCACTAGAGCACATTTTTTTTTCTTTTCCTTTTTTTTAAAGATTTATTTATTTATTATGTGTACAGTGCTCTGCCTGCATGTACACCTGCACACCAGAAGAGGGCATCAGATCACATTATAGATGGTTGTGAGCCACCCTGTGGTTGCTGGGAATTGAACTCAGGACCTCGAGAAGAACAGTCAGTGTTCTTAACCTCTGAGCCATCTCTCCAGCACCCTACAGCACATTTTTTAAGAACCGAGATGACAAGACATTACCTCGTGAAAGGCATCGGGATCCCCAGGATTGAAGAGTGAGGGTAGCTTTTCCTCCAGTCCTCGAACTATTTCTGGCCACACAGAATTCACCAAGAAATCATAGCCAGGAACGACAGCGCCTTTCTCACTGTCGGATAAGAGTCAAGATAAGTCAGTTCACCCACCTTGCACTTACTGCATCTTGTTTACTAGAAGACCCTCAGCCTAGGCCTTATTTTAACTATTTTAAAGACCATATTTTATGTCTAGATTATTTCAATTTCACTTCTGAGTCTCAGTGCCACATTGACCCTGATCCCCCACCACTCAATCCCCCTTCCCCCACACCTCCCTGATCCCATCAGGGAGAAGGCAAAGGCACTGCACACAGCTGGTACAACCCTGCCACACACAGGCCATCACCCAGGCTCTTAGCACACAGCTGGGACAACCCTGCCGCACACAGGCCATCACCCAGGCTCTTAGCACACAGCTGGGACAACCCTGCCGCACACAGGCCGTCACCCAGGCTCTTAGCACACAGCTGGGACAACCCTGCCACACACAGGCCGTCACCCAGGCTCTTAGCTGGGGAAATAGCAGCCGTAAGCCAAGCACAGTGGCACAGGCCAGCTTTCTTGGCACTCAGAAGGCTGAGGCAGAAGAATTATGAATTCAAGGCTAGCCTGGGCCACATAACAGGACTTGGTATCAAAACCAGTAGCCTCATAGCACAGAAAGGTAACTGCTGCATTCAAGATGCTCACTCTAAGTAAGGCACGCAGGCTTACTAACTTATCTGTGCTTCGCACACTCTAAGTGGACTCAGCTGAAAGTTTCATGTAAAATCTTTGACAGAAACCTTGATATGTTAATGTGTGTGCTTTGTGCCAAGTGCCACTGAGATGAGAGCCCTCACTTAAGCTCATACAGAGGCGGGTCAGCTGGCAGTGCGGGACCAGGCAGCGCAGGCCTCCTCCAGGGCGTCACAGAGTACTGAGAACTGGGAGAGGGTGCAGCTGGCAGGTCTGAGAACGTCTATGGCTGGAACCAAGCGGCCTGAGGCCTGAAGCCTGCTCAGGGTCCTCCTGAGTCAGACCACAGAACGGTCAGACCGCGGCGGTTAGAGCAAACCAGTATGTGTTGAAGAATGGAAAGTGGCCAAAAGGAGGAGGACCGAAGACAGCTCAGTACAACGCTGCTGAAGTGACTGCTGGACACTGGGGGGTGCTGAGCGGCAGGCAGGACTATGCCCGGCATGCTCAAGGTCCTGAGTTTGAGCTCAGCACCACACCACCAAAACAAGTGCTATGGATGAGGAAGAGGACGTGACCATGAAGACACACTTCCAGTGTAAACGACTTGAGAAGACGGCAGCTCAGAAAGTGGAAATGGAGGCGCCGTCAGGAGACACAGCCTGGTCCTGGCTTCACTGTGCACTTGCACTTAAGGCCTGCTTCCCCGCAGCAGGGGAGGGCAGTGACATGTGGGTCCATGATGGACCTGCTCACTGAGCCGGCCCTGGGGTGAGCTCAGCCAAGCCCTTCAGCTCACCTTGACACAGCTCCTCCTGTGACTTCCCGGAGGAGGCGGCAGTGGTGAGGGACAAATTCCAGGAGCTTGTTGTATATGAGCTGAAGGCCACTGGGATGAGTCTCGGCAAACTGTTCAACAATCACCTATAAACACCGAACACCATTCAAAAGAAAGACACGAACTGGAGACCATGAAGGTGGGCGGGGAAACATGGGCCAGTCTGCTCTTCAGCTGTTACTGTCTGCTTGTTTTTTGAGGCTGGGGCTCACTGGGCAGCTAGACTAGAACTCATTAAGGAAGTCAGGCTGACCACAAACCCAGAGATTGGCCTGTCTCTGCCTCCCCAGTGCTGGTAGATTAAAGGTGTGCACCATTACACGCATGTCAGCTGTGTATTTTCTTTTTTCTTTCTTTCTTTTTTTTTTTTTTTCTGAGACATGGTTTCTCTGTGTAGCCCTGGCTGTCCTGGACTCACTTTGTAGACCTGGCTGGCCTCAAACTCACAGTGATCACCTGCCTCTGCCTCCCAGTGCTGGGATTAAAGGCGTGCGCCACCACGCCCGACAGCTGTATATTTTCTTAACAGTAAAACCATACTGGACACATTCAGAAGCAGTTGCCATGTTCAGATGTAGCTCCGACTCGGTGTGGGGGAGGAGGCTAGGCAGAAGCGACTGTCCTGATGCTAAGAGCCTGCTTCCTCACAACGGATCTAGGCCAGAGCAAGGGCCATGACAGGTCCTCGCAGCCTGCCCTCTTCTATCACTTCTGGGCTTAGGACAGGGTATGAGGCATACAAATGAAAGTATGTTTCATATTAACAGTCTAGTTTTGGTTAAGATTACAAGCCAAAATATAACAAAAATCTGTAAGTTTGAAAAGATGGGGCTACAGCTCACTCAGTGGTATCTGTGTCTCCCACAGGCGCAGGTTTGAATGCCTGCTTCTCAGAGGCAGAGTCCTGTAGAGGAAGAACTCCACTCTGGGCGGCCTTTGAGGGGTTACAGCCTTACCCTTCCTCCTGTTCCTGCTCTCTGCTTCCTGGGTGTGGATAAAAGGGTGATGGCCACTTTCTGTTGTTGCCAGCATGCTATGCCTCTCCCCATTATGAACTCTGAGCTAACATAAACTCTTTCTTCCTTACGTTGGTTTTGGTCATGGTGTTTTACCACAGTGACAGAAAGAGACTAATACGTCATCAACATACCACAAACTTCAATACTCCCTTACTTCAGCACTCCAGCACAGGCTTGCACCTGGAGCTGAGATGCCCCACTTACAGATTAGTGCCAGGACAGTTTGCGCTCTTCCCTCCTCAGACAAGGTAAGAATGTGGGCAACTGAAAACTTATTTTAGCAGTTCTAAGGTTGTCCAGGATTAAAATTAATCTCGGTACTTTATCTCAAAGGAGCACAGTGGCAGGCTGGAGGACACCCCCAGGACATCCACCAGCCGTTTCCCATCAGAAGTGCTAGCCGTTCCCAGCAGAACACAAACCCTGAAACCTGATCCAGACAGGTGAAGGACATTCCCAAGTGTCCCTCTGCCAGCTTGATGTGACAATCCTTCCTATCTGAACATTCCCACCTTCGTAGCCCTCACAAGTCTTCCCCACTTCTCAAGCTGTCACCAGTGTCTCTCCCCCCCTCAAGAGCGTGGGCGTGTAGCCTGCTCCCTTCTGTATGGATGCCTCACTGCGCTGGACTCTGCAGGTGCTGTACCAGCTGTTTGCTTACTGTAGTTCACCAACCAAACCAGTGGTTCAATTGTTTTCAAGCGCCTTCATTGGGCATAACTGGCCACATTAGCAGAGCAAGGATGTTTTGATCCATGCCTTCTTCCTTCGTGGAATTAACACCCCTGCCCACACCCACACCCACACCCCTGCCCATACCCATACCCCTGCCCACACCCACACCCCTGCCCACACCCACACCCCTGCCCACACCCACACCCCTGCCCACACCCACACCCCTGCCCACACCCACACCCCTGCCCACACCCACACCCCTGCCCACACCCACACCGCTGCCCACACCCATACTTGAGCTGCACCACAGACACCCATCTCCAGCTGCCAACTTGTGCAGCAGGACCCTTTCCTTTCCTATAGCAAGATGGAGAGACAAGCTCCTGCATCTCTGCTGTATGCATCCCTCACACCAAGCCAAGGTGACACAGTGTGGCTCTGTCTAAGTTCCCCACAGCAGAAATACAGACCTCACTGACGTACGGCTTCACCAGGACTTGGCCCACTAGAGCTTCTGCATCCCGTGTCTTGTCAATGGTGGCATAGGTGCGCAGGCAGTGCCGGATGATGTCCACATTTGAAGTCTGCAAGCCTTCCAGTAGGAGGCCTTCCAGCGACTGCTGCAACATGGCCGTGATGCCGGCTATGCGCTGTGGAAAGCCGTCAGAAAGCTCACTACAAAGAGCTGTACACACTGCTGCTGGACCACACAGAAGGCAGTGTGTGGTCATTAGACAGGGGACCCTGCCTGGGGTAACAGCCATCTCCTCCCATGACCTTTGCTCCAGGTACATCACTGGCTTACCAAAGAGTTACAGAGACTGTCAGAATGAGAAATGTCATTTTTCTCTGAAGGTACAAATTAAATTGGTTTCGCACAGACATTATAGATTATAAATCTATAGAGTTTAGTTCCCAGCACCCACACTGAGTGACTTACACCCACCTATAACTCCAGTTCCAGGAGACTTAGCACCCTCTTCTGGCCTCTGTGGACACCTGGCGTGGACACACGTGCGCACGCGCACACACATACACAGACACACAGTAAACGGTTAAAAAAAAAAAGCTCAGTCTAGGGCTTTGGAAAATTCACTGTTTTCTGAGCCATATGGTATCAGATTTAGAGAATGTGACTTAGTCTTTTCACGAAATCTTTAGTGAGTGACAGCTGGAAAACAGGAGCCTCAAAACCAAAACCCAAGCCTAAGAGCAACATCCTGTAAGTCACAATCAGTGCCAGGCACGCTGTTAAATAAAACCAACAGCTGAGATTCTCTGCAGCCCACAGCCCGGCACCAACCCATACTTACGGGTCTCACTTTGTCCAAAAGGGGCATGCCCTTGCTCTGCATAGCGTGAAACTGCAGCTGGTTAAACTCTGTAGCGATTCTCTCTAAAACCTGCCCCGTCAGGAGTGGGCTGGAGAGACAACAAGCAGAGGGTTTAACTGGAGGTGCTGGCTTCCCAGACGACACGCAGCTGAGTGCCATATGGGCTCACACCACGGCGCTCAGCTTTTAGACAGTGGTGCTTGGCTTTGAGATGGTGGCCACCTTGCCACAAGGTCAATATCAACCGTTGTGCCATCTGTCTCCTCTCTAAAGGCATCCCAGACCATTCCAGCTGCAGTGGGCCACTGGCGAAGTGCAGGTGACTGGTGCTGCTGGGCTTCACTGGGTGCCGCATGCTCCTCACCGTCTCTACTGCCCTTGCTGTCCCTGCTTCGCCTCTCTCCGTGTGTGGTCCCTGAACCTCATCTGCTTGTTTGCCCACTTATCTCCTTTCCTCTGAAACACTTCTAGTACTTCTTAAACACCAGATCCTTCTGCCATGGTAACAGTGCTGGCTTTCTAGTAGCAGTAAGTAAAGCCTCTCAATTTAGATAACAGCTTAAGGTATATGGCCATAGCTGAAAGAGCACTCTGTGTGCTGCTGGCCCTAGATATAAGCAGCCAGTGAGCGTCTGCCACAAAGTACAGTGCCAGCACACAAAATACACAAAGTAGTAGCATCTGCCACAAAGTACAGTGTCCCCTAAACATGCTATGAAGGATAATGCCATTCAAGGAGGAAAGCAGCAAAAAGTACAGCATTTTACTGCAGGCCTGTGAGCTAGGAAAAATGTCCCTAGCATAAGGACAAGGGAACACCAGAGTGAGGCCATTGGATGGCCTGGTCCTGGACCATCAAAGCGGCTCAGAGTAGGCGAGAAAGAGAAAGGTAGTCAGGAAATGTTCCTGTTGTTGGTGTCTGCAACTCCTGGAGCCTGGGTTGCTTCTGTCTAGTGTCTAAATGCCTCACAGCCTAACCATTCACTAAGATGCTCTTGCCTTCCTTTTGCCACAGTGGCAGGCAGTGACCTGAGCTACGCTAAGCTCCCAGAGGTGGTCTAGAGCAAGGCTGCCAGTGTAAGGGGTGCCGCTCACGACCAGGAAGCCCGCTCTTCCCTTGGGCACCTTTACTGGGAACCTACTAGCAACTGACACTGGTAGTGAGGACTGGCCCTGACGCCAGCGACCTAACAATCTGACAGGAAAAGGACTCAAGTCAGCCAGCAGCTTCTGTCCCTGGAGGTGGTCTGCAGGCCCGATGGCAGCAGCAAGTCAGGGGGGTTGTGGTAACTTCTCTGTGTCTTGTCTGTGCACAGTGATTCATAACTACATAGAACTTTCAAGAGCAGGAGAGAGGAAAAGTCTCCAAGACGACAGAACTTTCCGTCAAGCAAGCCCCACACTTAACTTTTACTTCCACTTCACAGGCCATGCCACCTCTCCATGTCTTATGGATGTTTTGAGTGAACTGGGCACTGAAACAGGGAGGTGAAAATGAGAGAAGGCCCCAGCAAGACAGACAGGGGTCTGGACACTGGGCTCTGGAGAACTCTAAGTGGCAAAGGAATGAGTAAGCACAGAAGAACTGGAGGGCCACAAATGGGTCTAGCAAAGGAGGAGTCAGGTGCCGCCTGAGGACAGGCTGTGGAGGACTGTCGCAGGGTGTGTAGAGCAGGCACAGCAAAGGCAATACCGCCGGCCCCTCAGCGTGGCACCCATCTCCCGAGTGCTGGCATTACAGCATGTGTCACCACACCTGGCTGAGTCACTTTTCAACACTAAACCAGACTCAGAGTCTCTCTTTGTTTTCTAGAAATGAGCGTCACTCAGTTTTAGCATAGACAGGAAGTGCTCAGCAAACCACTTACCTGCTTGCTTCCAGTGGGGATGTGTCTCTAGAACTTTGAGAGTTTAAGATTTTTTCTATTTTCTCAACTGATCGGATAACTTGTATAAGTCTCAACACACTCATCTATAAAAAGGATTGCAAACAAAAAAGAACAATTATCAGGATGCTGAATCTTTTTTTGTTGTTGTTTTGTTTTTCAAGACAGGGTTTCTCTGTGTAGCCTTGGCTGTCCTGGACTCACTTTGTAGACCAGGCTGGCCTCGAACTCAGAGCGATCCGCCTGCCTCTGCCTCCTGAGTTTAAATGCATGCACCGCCACCACCCGGCCGGATGCTGAATCTTAATTACCTCATTTCCTCATTCTACTAAGAGAGGCAAAGAGCAACACTATACACGTCAAATGGTCTTATAGAACCCTCGATCCCCAAGGACATAAACTCAATTCTGGCTTTCCTATAGTGAATTCTGAAATTCTACCATAAGCTTATCACAAAGTAAGATGGTAAGCTGCCTTGCCAGCCCTCCTATTTTCTTAAAGTTTACTTTCATGTTTTAGTTTCCAATACAGTCATGCTCTTTAGCTGTACAAGCACGGCATACCTACATACCCAAGTGCCAGTGCACTCAAGACTCACACTTACTGACAAGAAGTCCACAGGGGGACAAAGGGAGACACATGGTACAATGAGATGATGCCCAGGCTCCCCAGAAAGCTGAGCTGCTGGCGGGCACTGAGCTCCTGTCTCTCCAAGTGCCCAAGAAAACCCTGTGTGCCAGGGACAAATGGCATGCTAAGCTAAGTTTCACTGCAGGGTGTTACTATTTAATGTATTTAACCTAGTGACTCTGCCTCACTTCAGGAAGTGCTGACTGATGCACACGAGCAGCCTGGGAGGCTTATGTGGCACATGGCATTCTGCCTTACACCAGGCATGTTACTCTTTCGTCCTCAGTCCCAGGCCAGGCGTGAGAAGCCCAGGCGCTGCCCTGATCAGCTGCACAGAGGTACTGATGTCATTGTGCGCCTCTCCGCGGAGGACCAGGGAGAGTGGACCACAGCGGCTTCATAAGGTATTAGGCTGACGCAGGTTCACGGGTAGACACCACAGTGTACCTTTTTCTTCCTAATGTCTTCTTGTTTAGACATTCGCTCATCCACTGCCAGAATTCCTTCACTGACGGATGACCTAAGACTCTTGAAAATAATAAAGAAAATGTTTTGCAAAACTGAAATGTAACATTATAAAGCTGACATGTTCAGCTCTATTTCATAAGACTTAGGCCACCCAGGCCAACACTGAGACCCCAACATTACAAAGCACGAGACAGAATCACTGTCAGACATCTAGGACATGAAGGCACAGGGACAGATGAAACCACGGTCACAGCAAACTAACCACCAACGAGAAGTAACACACACGAGACACCACAGACACTGCAGTGGAGAAAAGGCAATCGAGCCTGTGTCCGGGAGCACCTGGGATTTAAAGAGGGGGAGATATGGGGAGACCTGCAAACCTGCAAACAAGTACAGGGGAGATTCTTAGGGGTCCAAAGGGATGAGGACAGCCCCACTCAGGGTGGGTGAGGAACATCCTGGCGTCTGCAGGCTTCGCTTGGGGGTGAGGCACTAGCTTCTTGAGAAATATGGATAAAGCATCCTAAGAATGAGGGGACTCAGAACCAGGAGGCCAGAGGAAGTGAGAAACACAGACAGGCAGAGCCACTCAATTAGGCCACTGAGAGCCAATCAGGAAGAAGGCACTGAAAACTAGGATACAGTGCGCAAATCACAGAAGCCTGTAGAAAAGTACATTCACCCATTCAATAGACGCTACAAGACACTGCAATCCCGACTCCCAACAAGGCAAACACTCAATCCCTGCTCTCAGGATCGCAAAGGCCGGCTTCAGGGCTGAGGGTCAAACAGCAGAGCTTGGCTGAGGTGACTAGGAAATGGTTGCAAGGCAGACAGTAAAACAGAGGGAAGGTCTGAGGTGACAAAGGAAGAAGGAACAAGCCAGCATGAGAGCTGGCCACAGGCAGAGCCCTAGAGAGCCGAGAGATAGGGCTCTGAGGGCTCCAGGTTGTCACAGGGATGTGGAACCCAGCAGAGGACACAAAATCACTCCCTTTAGCTCTGTGGAGAGTGACTCGTAAGAGCTTCAGAAAACTCAAGCAAGACGCCAGCACCAAATACTCCTCTGAGCTCAAAGCCAGCTCAGAAGGTAATGCCACAGGCCTCCTTCCTGGTCTCCCCTCTTGAGGACCCCAGCCACTGACACGACACCAAACCCCTGTCCATCCCCAGTGGCCTCCTGCCCTGCACGGCACAACACGTGTGGAGGGTACTCTGCTGGGCTGACGTCCTCCTTCAGTTGCTTGGGGCTTAAACCTAGCCACACATCACTTATCACCTGGGAAAACACTTAGAAAATAACAAACACTTAGGATACAAGATAGTCCCAACCCAGTGACCGTCACTAACGGCTGAACCCTCAGCCTCCCTCCTCGGGCCGTTCTTAAGCCATCTCTTGGATTCCTAAGCGGACAAGCGTATTACTGTGCTCCATGTCAGCCGCTTACGAAGAGTTGGGGAGCTTACCAGAACCTCTTCTCTTAACTGTCCCAAAGGCACAGAAAGTTGGTTGAGGGCTCTGTCCATCCCGACCTAGAAGCAAAATCATGACAGCTCAGAGTCATCAGTCCTAATGTAGTGGACAACCTGTGTGCGATGCAGGTGTCCACGGTCACTGTTGGCAGCGTACAGAAATGACTGCAGCTACACATGGGGATGAGGAAGTCAGACACACTCAAGCCTCCCTACACACAGGTATCTTTGGATAGTTTGGGGTTTTTGTGGCATGAGGGAGAACTGAGGGCAAGTGCTCACCACTGAGCCCTGGTCCCCAGTGCAAGTTCAACGACTAACGGTTTTAATCAGAAGTGACTGTTCTCTGAAGATGATGAGTTTCAGCTGACTGGTGGCAGTCTGAGAAAGAGCATATCACCTAAATCCGGTAACTCTTGAGGGAAATCCAAATCAAACAAAAGGAAACGACCTTTTCTGAGTTTCTAAGTCTACTGGAACAGTCACCTTGGTAACTGCAGCACAGTCACAAAGCAAACACAGCTCATTCATCTTCATGGTTGTTAAAATTCCCAGAGGTGGTACTTACTACATTTATTTGGACAAACATCTAAAAGCAAAATAAAATACGAACAAGGCTTTAAAAAAAAAAAAAAAACAAAAACAAAACCCCAAACTCTTTGAGATAATTAGAATCAAGCGCTCCTACACTGCTCAGACAAGCAGCTGGCAAGCTCCTCAGTATTCAAGACAGGCCTCCTGCAGACGATCGTGCTGTCAAGAGTGGCTGGCGTGTGCTCTGGCAGGACAGCCTAACTGATGGGACTTCCTGTGACCCTGTCAGCACCTAACAGAGTGGCCTCCCACTGGCCCTCCCTTCCCTACACTCACAGTGCACACCCAATACCTACTCCAGAACAATCAGGCCACAGTGGCCACAGCAATGCACACTGTGATCCAGCAGCCTAGAGGCAGAGGCAGGAGGATGGCTGCGAGTTTATGGCCAGCCTAGGCTGCACAGGAAGTTCCAGAACAGCCAGGATGACAGAGCAGATCCTGTGTCAATGTCAGGCATGGCAGCACACACCTCTAATTCACACTCGGAGGTAGAGGCAGGTGTATCTCTGAGTTTCAGCACAGTCTGCATATAGAGTGCTAGGCCCGTACAGAGAGACTCTGCCTCAAACACAACAACAAAAGCCCATCTCAGAAAACCCAAAAATACCCAGAGAGTAAGACTGCACAGTTTTATGTGAGCAAGAACTAGCCCAAAAACAGCGCTCAGGTTCGGTTCCTGTGTGCCCTACATTAGGGAGAGCTAAACCCTGGACTGTGTGGTTGCTCAAACATAGCACTTGCTGTTGTTTCGAGACAGGGTTTCTCTGTGTAGCCCTGGCTGTCCTGGACTCACTATGTAGACCAGGCTGGCCTCGAACTCACAGAGATCCGCCTGCCTCTACCTCCTGAGAGCTGGGGTTAAAGGTGTGCGCCACCACACCCGGCTTACACACAGCACTTTTAGGAGCCCACCCACAGGAAAGAGGGCCTGTGTGTCCTCGGTGGCAGGGACTGTGGGGACGCTCACCAGGTTTGTTGAAAGGTTGACAAAGTCCGCATAGTCCTTGTTGATGAGCTCCACCATGGCTGTCTTCAGCAGCCTGTAGTACAGCTCCAGGTCGTCTCGGAGCTCTTCCAGCTGCACCCGCTTCCTGCACTCAGACACAAAGTGATCCACGTCGAAATCATCCTGAACAGGAGGAAAAGGACATTTTCCCACTCAGAAAGCCTGTCTGCTGTCCAGAGCCTTCCTCGTCACATGCTGTGACAGAAGTGCCTGTCCACTCACGCAGGTGCCCAGAAGGGCCAAGGGCCGTCTCCTTGTGGTCTCATTCTAAAGGAGCCAATTTCTAAAATGACCTAATTCAGCACTTCTAAAAACAGAGACAGCTTTATTCCCTTAACTTTACAAATATTATATGTTCAGTGTAAAATTTCAAGCCAGTAGACTATGACAAACAGTAAAGAAGGGAGAAAGAAAATGAACTATCCATCCTTTGTAAGGTATTCAGCACTGTCTAGGTTCACCTCTCAGCACTGTGCCTCACCTGCACCTAACCCTTCCTCAGACAACCACACACCTCGGTGTACTCCATGACACATTTGAGTGTTGTGGAAGTTTAGGTTTACACGTAAACATGTTTTTGTTTTAATCCCAGGTGTGGGACATGGTGACTGCTCCAGTTTGTCCACAGCTGATAACTGCCTCCTGAGAGGGCGAGTGGTGTTTGTCAGCTGGGAACTACCTCCTGCGGGGGCGTGGTCTTTGCCAGTGAAATAAATGCTAGACCCAACGAGAGACTAGGGCCTCTGAGAAGGAAGAAGGCTGCTGGTGCTTCCCCCTGGGGCTCCTGGTGCTGCTGATGCAGTTTTAAGAGAAGAAGTCAGAGAGATCCTGAAAGGAGGACTGGACTTGCTCCAAGGAACCCGAGGACCTTAAGCACCAGGAAATAGTAAGGAAAACCACACCCTCTCTCCACACTAACCTTCGTTTTCTCCTACTGGGTGTTGGGGTGTTGGAAGGGACTGGGGAGGAAAAGGGAGAGATTTAAGGACCCAAAATAAAAACAGTTTTAAAAGTACACCAACAAGTGGCACCAACGTAGGACTTGAAATAACAGAAAACTTGGTTTCTAATGCCGTAAAAGAGACCGCAGGGCGCGGAGAAATGAGTGTGCTGTTTCTGGCGGGGAGCAGAAGGCTCACTGCGGCGCTGCGCTCCCGCCCACTTTACTCCCAGGGGATCCTCTGGTTTTGCTTGGTCATCTTCCTGCATTCTGCTTTTAAAAGGTTGGGAAATGGTTGGACAGTTGAAAGAGTTGTGAGTGGATGAAATAGGAAAACGGGAAGTGTCACGAAATTCTCTCCTTTTGGGAAGGACTGCAGAGTTAGCTGTTGAGCTAGAGAGTTTGCGGGTGGAGGCTGAGGCACTTGGGA
Organism: Acomys russatus; assembly: GCF_903995435.1. NCBI lineage: Eukaryota > Metazoa > Chordata > Mammalia > Rodentia > Muridae > Acomys > Acomys russatus. Next base: position 49,011,492 of record NC_067162.1, on the reverse strand, counting down.
AGCAGAAAGCGCAGCTGATAAAGAGAGAAAACCTGGTAACTGAGAGCAGGAGTTTCCCACCATGGCCGCCCTGCCCTGCTCCAAGCACTCTCGGTGTTAAGTTCCCACAGCCCCTGGGTGGGCTGGGGAGCCAGGAGGAGCAGTAGGCCTACAGCACGAAAGGGTTAAACCTTATCCCAAAAACAAGATTAATCTTGAGCAAACTGAGCTGCCAGAAGAGCAGCCTCGGGTTAGGAGATGACCGCCATTGACTTTCCCAGTAGCCGCCCAAAGCGCAGGTATCAAAGGCTCGGTGCTTCAGTCATAGTAAACTTGGTCATTTGAAAATAAATTATAAGGCTAAAGGCCTCAAGAGCTCAAAATGACCAGTGCATTAACTTTAAGAAGTACATTAAGTTCTGCCAGAGAAGCGAACGAACCATTTCTGTCAATACTGGGTTCTCGGCAGGACTTGAGTGTGCACTGACACATCCACAACACGGGCTTCCATGCAACAGGCGCGCAGGCCAGCCAGGCTCTTAGCTCCTCCTCCCAGCATCAGAGGCTCCCGGTAGGCTGATGCACTGCAGCTAGCACGTACTGTCTAGTTCACCTGTGACTGGGTTGGTTCTATCCTTATCTTAGCCAAAAGGCTAAAACTCGGTAGTTACTTAGTTTACTAAGGAGGGATCAAGAAGTCAAGGCCAGTTAGGGCTAGACAGCAAACCACTGTCTAAAAAGGAAAAGAAAGCAAAGAAAGAGAGCACCCAGCCTGCACGGTCAGCTATCTGTACTAGAGCTGTGCAGGGGATGATGGGGCCAATGGCAGCCTGCTGTGATTGTCCTGGGAAGGCGGGATGTAGCAGCTGAGACTGTCAACTGGACAGGATTGACAATCACTTTGGAGACAAATCTCTAAGCATGTCTGAAAGTGACCAACCAGCAGCCTCAGCTCTGCCACCATTCCTTTCTGCCACGATGGGCTGCCTGTATCTCCTCACACTGTAAGCTGAAGCCGGCCCTTCCCTGAGTTGCTTTCTGTCAGGTACGTGGCTGTAGGAATGAGCTCACTAATGCAGTGAGACAGCTTCGGCCACTCTCCAGCAGAAGCTGTGTGTGATGGGGGTTAGATCAGGGATGTCTACAAGCCAGTGCGACGGCCTAGCAGGAATAATGGGGTGGCAGTGGAAAGGGACAAACCGAGTCCTGCCAGTGTTGGGGCATGGGGTCTGAGGGCAGCTGACAGCACACTGGAGGTCAGGCCACAGCAGGCTGCGGGCGGGGAGGAATGCAGATGCAGGACCGAGGCTGTTACTAGCAAGGTGAGGACTTTCTGTGTTTCCAGAACAGGGATGAAGTCACACAATGAGACAGAAGGGAAGGAAGTGATCTCAACACGGCCAAGCACGTGGTCTGACTTATCCCTGTCAGCATAACACCTTCTTTCTATTGTCAACACCTTCTGGCCCATTTCATCCACTGGCTAGAAGACGTCAGTTTTCTTCACCAATCAGTTCTAATACAACATGATCCTGTAATGTCCTGTTTAAAGGGGACCTCAGCTTCATGATGACCACTGCATGGGACACAGGGGCACATTTCAATCCCCACCCCATCCCACCTATCTTTCCAGCCTGGAACCTGACGTGGCATTCCTCCACACTCCAAGCACAGTTTCTGACCAGGCACCCACGCCACACCTTTCTGTCCTTGTCTCTTCACATCTAGGTTTGCAGTTGGCACAGAGTAGGGTGGCCAATGAATGCCTACAGGTGAGTAAACAGCTACCACTGTGCTGGCAGGCTGTGGGCATCCTAGTAACAGCTTCTAACCAAGTGGCTGTGATTCATGTAGTCTCAACTCCTCTGATGTGTGTCTTCTATCCTATACTTGTAAATAATCTATGTCCCTGGAAAATATGTTGAACAAGATACAGATGCACACACATATAACCTGGGTAGCAGGCTCTGCTCCTGCCCTTTCTCTGCCACCAAACTAACTCATCAAATGCCCTTTAAAGAAAGCACACAGAACAAAGTACACCGACTTCTGGCTCCACCTGGAAAACCAACATTACACACACAGTGGCTGCTCTGTGTAGTCTCCTCTGCAGCTGGACTGGCCACATCAGCATGGCTACAGATTGTTTGGCGTGTTCAGAGCTGTGACTGCAGGGAACGGTGTGGAAGTGCTGGCTGCCAGCCGCTCATCCCCCAGGCTGTATGCCGTCTCACTACCCACTTTGGTGCCATCTACTTTCTGACACTGTGTTTAGCAGAGGCATCGTGTCAGTGTTAAGAGGAAGACACAGCAGGTAGTGAGGCAGAGGCGCTGCTTGCACTAGGCCTGCAGGAGGCCACAGTTAAACGGTGAACACATTAAGTTTTCTCACCTAAAATCAAAACCGGTCACGATCCCCAAGTGACCGTCCTCCCATCACCAGTCCCCACCACGTGCCTTTGGGTCTTCTACCCTCTTTCAAGGTTGCAATGAACTCACTTATTAGAGCTGGAGAGATGACTCAGCAGTTAAAAGCGCTTACTACTCTTGTAGAGTACCAGAGGTTGGCTCCCAGGACCCACATGGCAGCTCAAAAGCACTTTTGCTTCCAGTTCCAGGGAATCCAACAGTCTTCTGGCCTCTGAGGGTTTCTCACACACTGTGCACATAAACTCAGGAGGGCAAACACACATACACATAAAATAACCGATCTTCAAATTACACTTAGTACAGTGGCTTAGCAATGTCACTGCATTGCATTCCTGGCTTTAGATAAGCCTCTTGTACATGAAAAAGCATGTGGGCACAGTAAGGAAGACACACAAAAATTAAAACCAACATGTAATCTAGATGCAAATAACAAAACAGAGATAGGTCAATTAAGTCAGAGGGGAACATTACCACTCGAAAGCAAAGTGGAGCACAAGCGCGTGCAGGCGCACACACGAAAACACACACACTATCCTGTAATACTTACCCTCATTTGCTCAATATTTTAATGCGCCAAAGAAAAACACAATTTTAACTTCCTAACCTTGAAGCCAGCTTTGAAGTGTTCCCTCAAATCTCAACTTTAAGAGGTGAGATGGCAGGACCTATTGGCTCACATTTGTAATCTCAGCCCTCGGGAGGCTTGAGACAGGAGGAGGATCGAGACCTGCCCGGGCGGCTACAGCTCAAAGGCCTGTCTTAAGAAATTGTGTGTAAACATGTTTTGGGGACGCGTTAACAACTAGCAGGCCAAGCTCCTTCCTTTCAAAGCCTGCGCCTCTCCGAGGCTGTGCAGCTTGCTGAAATACTATCAGTGAAGTGTTCTCGGTATGGATTTATAAGCAGGGTCACTGCTGGGCTGCAGGGCAGCGAGGCTGTCAGGCTCCCGCTACTTAATGTCAGAGTGAAGTTCAGCGTTGACACCCGCGCCGCCACCTTCCACCCGCGTCCCTGCGACCCGTCCGAGCCTCCCGGAACCGCAGCGTTGGGCCTCCTCGGCGGCACACCTGCCGGGTGTCCCTCACCTTCATGAATTCGTCCTTGTCGAAGCACAGCGTGTCCGGCCCGGTGGGCAGGTTCATCCTGCGCCTCTCCATCACGCCGGCCGCCGCCGCCCCTCAGCGACAAGACTCGGCTGGAGGGGAGGACGCCGGCTACACCGCTGGGGACCCGGCAGCCCAGCCCCTGCGCCGCGCTGGCCCCGCTTCCGCCAGCATGGCGGCCACGAGCGGCAGCCAATAGACGCGTGCCGCGGGCGGCTGCGCACGGACAAGAGAGGCGCGCGCGCGAGGCCGGCGTGGCAACCGGGCGCTACTGCCTCGGGTGGCCGGGAGGGGTACTGCAGCCTCACGCTTCACCTGAGGGAGAGTCCCAGAAAAAGGTCCTTAAAGATAATCAAAGGAAGATGGCCCCTCTGCATTCCGGGTTACCCCAAACATGAAACTATCCCTCTAACTGTGGGGGTAAAATTCAGAAACCCTATCGCTGGAGTCTGCACTGGGTGGCCTTAGAGGGACTCCACTTGCGTAGAGAAGACTTGAGTGAGAAAGGAAACCCTAAGTGGGCTGTAGCCTCTGTCCCCAACATCTTTGTTTGTGCGTGGCAAAAAATATCCCTGTTTTTTTTTTTTAATATTTTATTCTTCTGACGAAGTCTTTCACCCACATAAGTTTAGGTAACGTGAACTCTCCATGCACTGACTACGATCTAGTAACCCCCGCCGTCTCCAGGTCCTGTTTACCCAGGGTGCCACCAAAGTCGGGGCTGTCATTAGTTGTTGGGAGGGACACTCCCCAACTCTATTTATCAACTCCTCGTGTAAAAGAACAAGCAAAATTCATTCTTGCCAACTCAAACATCATCTTCACACCTGACAAAATGAATAATTATCTGCTGACATTGGACTGAGAGACGTAGCCTTCAGCCCTTGCCTGCCATAATTCGAGAGTGGTGAATTGGAAGCACCAAGGGAGGGACCTGGTGGCGGCATCAGAAAAAACAAACAAACAAACAAACAAAAAACCCCAAAGACTCCTGGGAAATCTGATTCTTAGAAGCTTGGAGCTAGAACTTGTCACTCTCACGTTGTGATGCCCCTGGGATTGCTAAAAGGATTCCATGGCATGCTGGATGGTTTTGTCAACCTGACACAAGCTAGAGTCAGAAAGGAGCCTCAGCTGAGGAAATGCTTGGATGAGATCCAGCTGGGAGGCATTGTCTCAATTAATGATCCATGAGGAGGGCCCAGCTCTTCGTGGGTGGTGCCATCCCTGGGCTGGTGGTCCTGGGTTCTTTAAACAAGCAGGCTGAGCAAGTCATGGGGAGCAAGCTAGTAAGCAGCACCCCTCCTTGGCCTCTGCATCAGCTCCTGCCTCCAGGTTCCTGCCCTGCTTGAGTTCCTGCCCTGACTTCCTCCAGTGATGGACTGTGATCTGAAAATGTAAGACAAATAAACCCTTTTCTCCCCAGCTTGCTTTTTGGTCATGGTGTTTTGTTGCAGCTATAGAAACACTAAGGCAAGTGTTGGAGGAGGATGGAGGAGGGGCCTGGTGTCTGTTCTCTACCCAGGATTTGTCAGGGTGTTAATTTAAAAGTGTGGCCTACTTTACCCAATGTTCAAGCTTAAGAAAACACCGGAGAATTCACACTGGAGAAAAATCCTACAAATACGAAGAATGTGGCATAGCCTTTAACTGTCATTCATCTTTCACTGAACACCAGAGAATTCACACAGGAGAGAAACCTTAGAAATGTAAATAATGTGGCAAAGCTTTTACCCATTACACAAACCTTACTCAACACCAGAGAATCCATACAGGCGAGAAACCATACAAATGCAATGAATGTAGCAAGTCCTTTAGTCAGGGTTCAAACCTTAGAAAACACCAGAGAATTTACATATGAGTAAAATCATCAAATGTAAGTAATCTAGTAAATCCTTTAGAGACAGTCAAAAATTCATTTACTGTCCTACAGAGGCAGTGACTCTAGAAAAGTCTACGACGACCATTCTCAAGTTTCTCAGTGTCAGTATCTCAGCATCTCTCTCCTTTACTAGACACCACAGAATTCACATTAGAGAGAAACACATGATTTTTTTTTTAATGTGGAAAAACTAATTGATGTCCATCTCTTACTAAACATTGGACTCACACATGAGACAAAAACTAGCAAGTGTTCAGAACCTGGCAATGCCTTTATAGCTCTTCAACTCACACTAAACACAAAAATTCAGACTTGAGGCAAACCCTATAAGTGTAAAAAAAAAGTGACAAAGACTTTTACCAGTTTGCACACCTTAATAGCAGAATTTATCCTGGAATGAAACACTAAAAACATACCAAATGTCTCAAAGCCTTTAAATCAAGGTGTACAAAGCTTTTTAACATCAGACAACATAGAAAAATTTTCAACTTGGTCCCAAATGCACAACTCAAAGAACAGTAAAATGCTTACATTCTGTGCAAGTGTAAGAAGTATAACAGAGCCATACTTCCAATATAGGCTCTTAGTACAATTGAAAATAGAAGTCTACAAGTATAAATGCTGTAAAGCCTTTAGTTGTTGCTTAAAATGTACACTTGTAATAGATCTGGTAGGAACAAACCCGCATAGCTCCTAGAGAACAGTGCCAGCAGCTCACTACTCAAAAGATATGATTGGGGGGCTGGAGAGATGGCTCAGCGGTTAAGAGCACTGACTGTTTTTCCAGAGGTCCTGAGTTCAATTCCCAGCAACCACATGGTGGCTCACAACCATCTATAATGTGACCTAATGTGCACTGTATACATAGTAAATAAATCTGTTTAAAAAAAAAAAAAGATACGATTGGGTCACCTAGTAAACATTCCTAACTGTGCTCACTCGTGAAAACAGGAGAAAGCACCAATCTCACAAGTACCAGAAGACCAAGACTCACTTCTGAGGGTTTGTAATGAGTGCTTTACCAAAGACTAGGTGACGCACTTTCCTTATCCTAGATAAAGCTCTAGATGACAAATATTACCAATACATTCTTGGGTAAACAGTAAAAAAGTAAAAGCATGGCCTAATAAATGTTCATTATTAGGCTTATAATTATATGGTGGTATTGTTTACCTGGCTTCACAACCAATAAAGACACAGGCATGGGATAGATTTTAGAAGAGCCTTATTTCACCTGGGGCAGGGCACACATTACCTCCTAAGATGCCTTCTGTTATCTCCCAGCCTGCGTCCCATGCCATCCGCTTATAATAGTTTCTATCCGGCTACCTCCCATCCGTAATCCCAACATACTGGCTGAGGTTGTTCATCTGGGCCAACTTTTTTGCCCTCTGGGCTCACGTGGCTCTTTTCTGTCCCATGGGATTCTCCTTCCTCCTCCTCTGGTAGCCATACTTTTAAATTAACAACAGTTAGACACAGCCTGGAACTCGTAATATGGACTGCCATTCTGTCTCCACGCACCCCAGCTAGAGCAGCAGATCAGCTTTGGTGCGGAAGGCAGGCCCCACGACAGTGGGAGGGGCTGGAGACAAGACGTGGCCAGAGAACACGGGCTTGCCATCCACTCAGGGCTGCCACTCAGCGGGCATGACCATTTTCTGCTGTGCTCCACAGTGCATATGGCACCTCCTCAGAGGTCAGTGAACAGCCTCTCTCCAGAGCTGGCTGCATACCTGCCATTTGTCCTTATTTCTCTTACTTGCACGCAGCCATTTGGGAGTCATGCCAGCCTCCCACGGCCTGGGGCCTGCGTTTCAGACACGCATCTCCTGCTTCTTATTGAAGTACATATTTAATTTTTCATTGTCACCTTGACTGAATCCGCGATCACCTACAAGCAAGATGCACCGCCAGGCGTGTCTGTGGCAGAATTTCCAGGGTTTTGCAATTGTGAATGGCACCTTTCCACGGGCGAGGTTCCCAAACTGAGGAGAGAGCAAGCTAAGTACAGGCATCTGTCTCTCTCTCTGCTTTCTGACTGTGAACAGGACGAGCTGCCTCGTGCCCCTGCCACTTTTCCTGCCTGGGATGGACTGAATTTGCAAACTTCCTCCTTCAGTCACTTTTTATGACATATTTGGCCACACCAACAGGAAAATTAATGAACACGAGTACCATCTCTAGTAATGATGCCTCTCTCAGTACTTGAAGAGTAATTAGGACATGAATATGAAGGAAACCAAATGGTGCCAGCCCGGGTAAATGGTTGGCGTGCCCAGCTTCCTGTCCCATCTCTGATCTACACCTTTCCTCAGGAGACTCTACGCTGACATGTTTTCTGTCTCGTTAAGTCTCTTCTATTCCTTGATCTCTTCCTGTCTCATGAAGTGTGCACCTGCTGTTTCCTTTCTGAGTAAACGGTCATCCGGCTTCGACTCGCCATCGCTGGAAATTTCCCATCTCCCCGCATCCAGTGGCATCGTGACAAGCCCCGTGTCTTTCTTCCCACTCTGGCCTATTTATAGTTTTCCCATTTTTGGCATGTTTGCAACTGAACACTCAAAAATTGAGAAGAGAAATATCACACTCGGGGAAACTCATGCGGGCGTTTTCTTTAGTCATGACCACACAAAAGTAGGAGGCCTGCTTCTCACTGATGGCCAAGGATTTTCCAGTCTTGAAGGGATTGTGTACCTACCCCCAAAGACTGGGTGTGTAGCCTGACCTCAATGTCCTTAGAGTAATGCAGGCAAAGTGGGGTATCACAGTTATCACTGTGAAGAGACACCATGACCAAGCAACTCTTATAAAGGAAAAGATTTCACTGGGGCTGGCTTACAGTTTCAGAGTTTTAGTCCATTGTCATCATGGTGGGAAGCTTGGTGGTGCACAGGCAGGCGCATGCTGGAGAAGGAGCTGAGAGTTCTGAAGACAGCCAGGAGGAGACTGGATGAGTACCACACTGGGCATAGCTTGAGTGTTTAAGACCTTAAAGCCCCACGCCCACAGTGACACACCCCCTCCAAGGCCACACCTCCTCCAACAAGGCCACACCTCCCCCAAAATAGTACCACTTCCATGGGCCAACCATTCAAACGCATGAGTCTATGGTGGCCATTTCCAGTCAAACCATCAACGGGGTTATTTGGGGAAGGAATGATCGCTCTCCTTGGGGAGCTCTTGAGGATGCATCCTATCAATATTTTAAGACCCTCTTTTTGGGGGGCTGGAGAGATGGCTCAGCGGTTAAGAGCACTGACTGCTCTTCCAAAGGTCCTGAGTTAATTCCCAGCAACCACAGGGTGGCTCACAACCATCTATAATATGATTTGATGTCCTCTTCTGGCCTGCAGGTGTACATGCAGGCACAGCATGGCATACATAACAATTAAAAAACAAAAGATCCTCTTTTGGATCCCAACTTTCTTCAACCCACTCCAGCCCTGGGGATAAAGCAAGGCCCTATAAGTTTATGTGCTCTTGTCGCTAAAATGTATTTATATCCCCAGCCTTATCTCTACTTTTTAAAGTATTTTATTTTTAAGTGTGTGTGTGTGTGTGTGTGTGTGTGTGTGCGCGCGCGCTCACTGAGACTAAGAGGGCAGCTGCAGGCATCCGATCCCCTTGGAGGTGGAGTTACACGCAGTGGTGAGCTGTCTGACATGGGTCCTGGAAACTGAACTCAGGTCCGCGGCAAGAGAAGAATGCATTCTGAACCACCATCTCTCTCTCCAACTCTTCCCAAAAGCCTTTTACTTTTTATTTTGAGACAAAGTTGCATTACGTTGCCACGGCCAACCTTAAAGCACAGGCAGGCTTTGAACTTGTCAGGTCCCTGCCCCAGCCTCCCAAGTAGCTGGGGTTACGGCTCTCATCATTAGACTTAGCTTCACCCTGTATTTCCCCAGTAACTACTGCGCTTCCTTCTGCCCGCCCCCCCCCCCCCCCAGCCCCATTACTTGCAGGGCAACTGCTAAATGACAGATCTAGCAGTTGCCAAACTGCGCTGTCCCTACAAGCTTCTTGAAGAACCCTATGCATAGATAAACTTAAGTGAGTCCCACTTCAGCGCGTCCCCTTCTGTGTGTGGTTGTCAGGAAAGCGGACTGCCATGAAGGTGGGTGTGTGGTGGGTCACACCTGTGGTCACTGCGCCCCTCCCACTCTCCGGAATGATGCTCTTCTCAGCTCGCGCCTCCAGCAGACTTCGAGCCATGAGCTGGGGCTGCGTTCCCGGGAACCGGCTCTAGAGGGCGACCTCGCTACCGGCAGCCCTCGATGCTGCGTCTCTAATTTTCCAGGTTGAAAGTTGGGTGGCAAATGTTGAAACGCTCTGATTTGGGTCATAAAATTTAAAATTAAAATGATTATTTTTGTTTGTTCGTTTTTGAGGGACTGCCAAGTTGTTTTGTATTTTCAGACGCAGTAGAAAACACCCACACATAGGAATTTTGCCATGTATTTTCAGAGTCAGTGTGGTATAGTAAACGAAATAATTGAAATATAGATTGTCAATGTCTTATCAAAAATTTAATTATCTTAGGAACATTTTATTCCAATAAAGTTACTTTTTTCCTTTACCATCTTACTAAAACTGTTGTTTTCAATCTTGTGTTACCGAGCTCTGATTGCCAACTCAACAGGATCTAGACTCAGGAAGCAAAGCCCTGCACACGGGAGGGGTTTCTAGGCAAGGTTAACTGTGGTGGGGAGACCCCATGAATGTGGGGGTACCATCCCATGGGCTGGGATCTGAGCTGAATAAGAAGGAGGAAGTGAGCTGTGGGCCAGCATTCATCTCTGCTTCCTGACTGTGGATCACGTGACCGGCGGCCTCACACTCCTGCCGTCACGTTCACCCCCACGATGTGTTACTATACCTTGGAATGCAAACTCTTCCTTTTTTAAGTTGTGTTTGTCAAGTATGTTGTTACAACAATAGAGAAAGTAGCTAATGTGCTTCTTTTAGTAAGTGGAGACTCGCCCAGTCAGTGGCGGAAGGCGCCCCTTGAGATGATTGCTTCCTTTCTCTGTCCCTATGACTACACTGTCAGTGAGTCTTGTTGATTTTACTACTCAACAGAAGCCAGCCTCATGGGTCTTCATATTTTGTGAGTCTGAACCTATCTGTGGTGCTGAGGATAGACCTAGGGTCTGGTGTACACTGGGTGAATGCTTTACTACCGAGATATAGCCTCAGCCAAAACCTGACAGTGTTTTTTAACCTAGGCACAGCTTTCAGGCTTCTGTGTGCTGCTGTGGCACAGCGGTTGCTGTCTACAGGCTTCTGTGTGCTGCTGTGGCACAGCGGATGTTGCCTAGCATTGCTGTTGAGCATGGTGGCTGAATCTATTCCCTGAGTTCCAGACCCCATGGCATCCGTCCTGAGGACAGGACTGGGCAGGAACACATTTGTGTTCTGTGCTAGTAAAGCACATTCAGTCTCCAGATGTAGGAGAGAATCAGCACACTGATGGTGTTAGCCACGCCACGTGTCCTGAGTTAACGCCTCTGTACTAAGGTGGCACTGCAAGTAGGGGCGTGCACATCTGTGCAGCTCCCTCTACACACAAAGTGAGAGGCAGTAACGAAGGCACAAGGCAGGAGACACGAAGAAAGCTCCCGCAGGTGAACCTCAGAGCCCCGGCTGACCACGTGACCAGGGGCTGAGACTCAGCTTTGGAATGATGAATGATTGACAGCCTTTGCTCCCTCTCATATAAAGCCTGCTGGCTGGAGGGGAGGTGGAAGGCAGTTGTTAGGGTGCTGGCACGCTACCTTCTTGGATCTCAGGCTCTCTGAAACACAACTTAAGGATTCCACTCCTGTCTTTGTCTTTGCCCACTGGTGTCTGTCGTGATGAGGGGCATGAACTCCCGTGTTCTAGTTGCGCTCACTGACTCAGCGATAACACTCCTTAGCTTCTGGCTCCACTCTGGGTGCCGGAAGCTCCGCCCCCTTGGGTCCTGCCTGTGTCCTCCACCCTGGGGATCCAGACCTCTGTTTTTTTGTGTGCTGCTGCTGTGCAGCATAAGCTGACACTCACTGCCTGTCCCAGTTCCTGCACATCCTGAGCCTTCACACCACTTACTGGACCACTCCACCCAGGAGCTCATGGGAGGCAGAGGGAGCTACGCCATTGGCCTATGTCCTCATCTGCAGGCGCCGCCAAGGAGGACTCTGCTCCCACGCACACTCGGGTGATCAGAATTACATCCTGGCATTCTCAGGTTGAGCCACGAATCTTTGACTGTACACTGGGATCCACGTGCAGCCTCTAAGAGAGCTGTGGTTCCTGCAACTCCATCCTCTCCACAATGGTGATGGAGTGGTCCTGTCTTTTCTTCAGGGCCAGATGGAGAGTCCCTCATCCAATCAGCAGAGAGGATCCTAGGTGGGTCACATAAGCACAGGTGTAAAAGCATCCTCACCTTGCATATTCCAGAAGTAAACCCTAGGTCCAGTCCACATTCAAAGGTTGTGGCCCAGCCACCTTAGCGAATGGAGAGATGGCTCAGTGATTGAGAGAACTGTGGTTCACAACTGCCTCTGACTCCAGCTCCGTGGGGTCAGACTCCCTCCTCTGGCCTCTGCAGATACTGCACTCTTGTGCATGTGCACCCAAACAGACCCACAATTTAAGATAAAAAAAATTTTTTTTTAATTTGAAAGGCCCTTTAAAAATGTCTCCAGCACTCCACCCTTATTTGCAGTACCCATGAGCTCTGATGACTATCTCAGCCCTTTGGGCTTTTCGAGACAGGGTTTCTCTGTGTAGCCTTGGCTGTTCTAGACTCTCTTTGTAGACCAGGCTGACCTGGAACTCAGAGATCTGCCTGCCTCTGCCTCCCGAGTGCTGGGATTATAAGAGTGTGCCACCACGCCTGGCTTACTATCTCAGTCTTAGCAAGTGTGGCTTGTACCCTGCCTAGGTATCCCTAGAGGTTAGATTGGCACATTTAGCTGCCACTAATGTCCTCCATGCAACTTCAAGACACGACTCAAATTTAACGCATTAGAAACCAGACCTAGCCGGGTGTAGTGGTGCACGCCTTTAATCCCAGCACTCAGGAGGCAGAGAGAGGCAGGTGGATCACTGTGAGTTTGAGGCCAGCCTGGTCTACAAAGTGAGTACAGGACAGCCAGGGCTACACAGAGAAACCCTGTCTCAAAAAGAGACAAAACAACAACAACAACAAAACAGCTAGACCTATGGCTTCCTGCTGCCATCGCTCCTTCTTTATTAGGCCTTCCCACCTTGGTAAACAAACTGCATTTCTCTAGTGTCTCAGGGCCCAGAACCTTCAAGCCACTCCAGCCCTGCTCACCCGGCACTCCTCTTTTCCCAGTCCCACAGACTCTTGCGCATACTGCTGGAACCTTCCCACCCCTCCCAAGCTGCTTGTCCGTCACCCTCACTCTGGCTCAGTGAGGGTCAGTGGTGGTCAGTGGAAAAGATGATGTTCACACACACACACACACACACACACACACACACACACACACACACACACACACCAGAGTTTTGGCAAAGACTAGAGACATTTAGAATCAGCACAGCTGGGGAAATGTGTGGTCATGCCCTCTGGAGGGAGGTCAGAAAGCAGAAATGCTGGCTCAAGTCCCCTGAAGAAAAATTGCCTGGTCTATAGTTCCTGTACTATAGCAGATGAGTAGGCTCCTAAGGGCTCCTGCCTGAAGCCTGAAGGATGCTCTCTGATCCCTCACGGCAGCCTTCACTTGACTCAAGCATCCCCCTTGAGAATCAGTCAGTGCCATGACCTCCATGGCATTTCGTCCTCTCTCGCCTGCTCGCAGCCCTGGCTCTCTGGCTCTCGTCTGTACTACACTGGCCTCTGTGGCTGTCATCAAATGCACTGGCCTTCCCTGGCCTTGTCTCTGACACTCACTCTGAGGTGTGCTCCTTCAAATGTCATCAGGGCTTAACCTCATCTCCCTAGGACCTTACGTGCATGGCAGAAACTTCCAACTCAATTCTACTTGCACCCTTGGGCTCCACCCTCTCTGCCTCTGAGTTGGCTTCCCTTTCCTTTCAACTCCTGAGGTAAGGGACAGATAGGAAATAGACAGACAGATATTTAGGTACGTACATATGTACATAAATGCATATATATATATATATATATATATATACACACACAGAAATATACAGATAGCTGCATACAGGATAGATACATGACATATAGAGCTAGAGGCATCATTCAGAAGCACATGCTTAAGGCCTTGGGTTTGATACCCAATGCTGCCTAACAAAACAGAGGATATGATAGACAGGTGATGGGTAGATAGATAGGTAAATAGATATATGGGTAGATACATAGATGGATGATAGGGAGATGGACAGACAGATGGACACATAGACAGATGAATGGGATAGATAGTGGATGGATAGACAGATGGATAGACAGATGAATGACAGGTAGGAAGATGGGTATCTGTTTACCAACTGCCTGACACCTCCATAAAACAGAAGCTCCTCCAGACAGCACCTTGACCCTGCACTGACTTATCTCCCTCTGTTGTCGGCATGGCAGCTGGCGCTCAGTAGGTCCCACAAATGTTGAACAGTGTCCAGCCTCCTTGTCTCTGCTTTGCCTTCACCTCATCTATTTTCCACAAAGCAGCCCAACGGACCTTTTAAAAAGCAAAGGAAAAGGGGGGAGGTTCTCCTTCCACACGGTGAGAACAGCTTTGCTGTCCTTTCCTTGTTCTTCAGTTGCCTGTTTGCCAGCCAGATCCCACCAGATTCCATCCCAACCCCCTGCCCCCTGCCGCCAATGGTGCTGTCATCAGCACCAGATGTAATTGGTTTTTTAATTTTTAGACATTTTTAAAAAAATGTTAAACTCTAAAATAAATGCGCGAGAAGCCATTAGCCTGGTGGTTTCCAACCGCCCGTTCTCCCTTCTGCTTGGGCGGGCGGGTGTGCACCACCTCTGCCAAGTGGCTCCGCACTTGCAGTCAGCCTCCCACCTCCAGCCATCTGCCGCCTTTGTCTCTCCCTCCATCACTTCATCTTCCACGAGACAACAATTCTAGAATACGTGTCCTTTGCTGTCCTTCCTAAGGTCACTCAGTTCCTCCTAAGGCTTCCTTGTCTTCTGGATAAGGACCTTCAAAAACACAGATAGGCAAACCATCACTGTTTACTGCAGCTGAGTGTTGGTTAGTTTTCCTGTTGCTGTGGCCAAATCCCTGATGAGGAGGAATGGAGGACGGGGGTGGGGTGGGGTGGGGGAGCTTATTTTGGTTAACAGTTTGAGGAAATGGTCAGTCCTGGCTGGGACCGTGGGGCAGTAGGAGCAGGCGCTCAGCTGTGGTGGGAGAAGTGGGAGGGTGTTTGCTTGCATTTGGGAATGAGGAAACAGCCTGAGTGATGCTGCTCAGAGCCACCCCCACCCCAACCCCCCACCCCCACCATGCTACCTCTCAGAAGAGGAACAGAAATCATTATTAAGAAAAGGAAAGCATTCCTGAGGATGGCAGTGGGTCAGTGCGCTGAGGGACAGTCCTCTTTTATTAGTCTGGAGCCCTGTGGGATAGAACCACATCTGCCTCAGCTGACTCTCTGTGAATGCTCTCATAGGCACTCCCAAACATGTGTCTCAGTAATGTAGCAGGCATTTCTTCCTTTTGTGTGTGTGTGTGTGTGTGTGTGTGCATGTATATGCACATGTGATTGTGCATATGGAAGTGAGGTTGGTGGTAGCTGCCTTCTACTTGCTCTCCATGCTGTTGGGGCTGCTCCCTGAATTTGGAGATCAGTGATTGGCTAGACTGGCTGGCCAATGACCTATCTGCTCTTTTCTGCATTCCCCTCAGTGTCACAAGTGGGTCCTAGCACACCTGCATGGATGATGGGGATCCAAACTCAGACCCTCGTGCTTTCATTCATGGCTGGTGGTTTTTAATATCTCTCTCTCTCTCTCTCTCTCTCTCTCTCTCTCTCTCTCTCTCTCTCTCTCTCTCTCTCTCTCTCCCTCCCTCCCTCCCTGCCCACGCCCCAAGACAAGGTTTCTCTGGGTAGCTCTGGCTGTCCTGGAACTCACTCTGGAGACCAGGCTGGCCTTGAACTCAGAGATTCTTTCTCCTGCCTCTGAGTGCTGGGATTAAAGGTGTGCCCCACCATGCCCAGCTGGAAATTCTTTTTTGTTAAAACTAATTTTTAAAGATTCATTTATTATATACAGTGTTTTGCCTGCATGTATGTCTACGTAGCAGAAGAGGGCAGCAGACCTTCTTATAGGTGGTTGTAAGCCACCGTGTGGTTGCTGGGAATTGAACTCAGGACCCTTGGAAGAACAGACAGGCTCTTAACTGCTGAGCCATCTCTCCAGCCCCCAGCTGGAAATTCTTAAAAGACGTATTTATTTATTATTATGTATACAATACTCTGTCTGCATGTACCCCTGCAGGCCAGGAGAGGGCATCGGATTTCATTATAGATGGTTGTGAGCCACCATGTGGTTGCTGGGAATTGAACTCAGGTCCATTTGGAAGAGCAGCCAGTGCTCTTAGCCTCTGAGCCATCTCTCCAGACCCACCCTCAAGAAATTCTTAATCCAAGTAAATTTACAATGGAAAGTAATCACCAGAGGCCCCACCCTTATCAACACCAGCTGCCACTCACACATCTCTCTTGGAATGATAACGTTCCACTCCAAGTCATATTTTCCTTCCATAATATAAAATGCATTGTGCTGACCTTTAAAAGCCCCCCCAGGTTTTTTTTTTTTTTTTTTTTATAGAGCAACACTGCTCAAGATTCCCAAAGTCTCTTTTATGACTCAAGGCAAACTCTTCACCGTAAGCTCTAGGAGAAAACCAAGGCACACGTTTGCAGACACTGGGGAGACGGCCTGGGGCTAACGGTTCATGCTGCTCCAACAGAGGCCAGTTTCCAAGGCCCACGTCAGGCCGCCCTCGACTGCCTGAGACTCCAGCTTCAGGGTGTTCGGCACCCCATTCCAGATGTCTGAGGGACCTGCACTCACTTGTATACATACCCAGAACACAGACATAGATACACACACAACTAAAAATAAATAAATTGGCTGGGCATGGTGGCACACGCCTTTAATCCCAGCACTGGGGAGGCAGAGGCAGGCTGTGAGTTCAAGGACAGCCTGGTCTACAAAAGCAAGTCCAGCACAGCCAAGGCTATCATAGAGGAACCCTGTTATAAAAAAAATCAAAACAAAAAAATGAAAAAAATGAAAAAATAATTAAAAGCAAATAAATCTTTAAAACAAGAAAGGTCGCATCCTTTTAATGTCCACTAGTACAGAGAGCAAGTGTCCCCATTCCAACAGGGAGGAAGCACAGACTAGCAGACAAAACTGAGGCTGCAGACCAGCAGGACAGACCCAGACTGCACAGCTTGAAGTCTGGCATCAGGAGCTCCTAATGACATCACCTGTAGCCCAGCTGGCTAGCCTCTTCAGCTCCATCGCCTTTGACACACGCTGCCTCTCCGTTGAGTCAGCTTACTCGGGGCTTGCAGTTTCTTTCAGAGAATATCCAATATTTCTGGCATATCTGACATCACTTGAGTTCTGCCCATTTCAACTTAAACTTCAAGCTTAACCCCCTGGGGAGCCTGATGCGGGAACCAAGCCTGGGAGGTGCGGGACTGAGATGGATGGCAGGATGGTAATTCAGTGGAGTGCAGAAAGCAGTGGGGACCACACTGGGCTAGAGCCCCAAGATAGCTGGAAATTTTCAGTCCCTTCACACACACACACACACACACACACACACACACACACACACGCACGCGCGCACACACACACACACACACACACACATGTGGTTCAGTGACAGGCCAGTGGGGCTCTTGCCACTTGTGTTAGGGTTTCTATTCCTGTGAGGAGACCATATGACCACGGCAGGCAACTCTTACAAAAGAAAACATTTCATTGTGGCTGGCTTACAGTTCAGAGGCTTAGTCCATTGTTATCATGGCAGAAAACATAGCAGACACAGGCAGACATGGTGCTGGAGAGGTAACCGCCGAGCCCTACACCTCAATTGGCAGGCAGCGGGAAGAGTGCCACACTGCCCCTGGCTTGAGCATCTGAGACTTCAAAGGCCACCCTCAGTGACACAGCTGCTCCAGCAATGCCACACCTATTCCAACAATGTCACACCCTGTAGTAGTGTCACTCCCTGAGCCTATGGAGGCCATTTTTCCAACCCCTACACTGTTGCAGTATTATGTATCCTTTATATGGGGTCCAAGTGTGGCACCCTTTGTCAGGTGACTTGGTGTATATTCTCAAACTTTTTTTTAGCCTTATGATATTAATACAGCCATGTCTGTGCATGATCCCAGTCTACTTTGATAAGTTAACAAGTGATAGCAATTTACTAATAGATTATAAAAGCAGTAACAATTGCTGGGGAGAGGAGACTCTGGTGAAGTCACCCGTTAGCTGTTCAGGGAGCTTCAGGGATGCAGCGTGTATGTGTGTGTGTGTGTGTGTGTGTGTTGTCAGCATCCTGAAGTGTGCCTTTTGGTGACACTGCCTAGGTACTGCCCATGGTTCTGCAAGTTACCCCAGTGACCTCACTGGCTCACCAAGCTGGACTTGGACGAGTTGTGTCTTTGGTCTGTGGTGGCGCCCTGAGTTGTGTCTTTGGTCTGTGGTGGCGCCCTGTCTTGAGTGAGTTGTTTGTTCACACCTTCCCAGCCCCCATGGAAGCTTAGGAACGCCCTGACTAAGAGGCTTTCCCGGCAGTTTCGGCTTCTCTCCTTTCATCAGGCTGAGCCATCTGTCCTTGCGGCTCCAAAATCCATTTGCGTATTATGACCCTGAAAAGGTGGCAGCTGCAGTGTCTCAACTGGGATGTAGGTAGGTACTAGAAGGCATTTTGCTTAGGTTGATTGGCTATGGGGACTTACTTTATAGTCATAGTCCATCACACAACACACTAACATACTTTCAAATGTCTCAAAAATATACTCTTTTTATTTATTGTTTTTAAAGATTTTATTTATTATTAAGAATACAGTGCTCTGCCTGTATGTATGCCAGCACGCCAGAAATGGTCATCGGATCACATTAAAGATGGTTATGAGCCACCATGTGGTTGCTGGGAATTGAACTCAGGGCCTCTAGGAAGAGCAGACAGTGCTCTTAACCTCTGAGCCATCTCTCCAGCCCATCAAAAATATACTCTTTGCTAAAACGATAAGACCAACACTCTCAGGTGTGTTATCTAGTAAACTGAGAGGGGTTAGGAGGCGTGGCCTTGTTGGAGGAAGTGTGTCACTGGGGGTGGGCTTGGGGGTTTCAAAAGCTCCAGCTAGGTCAGTGTCTCTCTTTTCCTGTTGCCTTTTATTCAGCTCTCGGCTGCTTCCCCAGCACCGTGTCTGCCTATGTGCTGTCGAGCTTCCTGCCATGGTGATAAATGAACTAAACTCCTGAAACTGTAAGCAAGTCCCAGTTAAATGCTTTCCTTCATAGGAGTTTCTGTGGTCATTATTGTTTTTAATTATCAGTATTATCAGTATGCCCGGCTAACAGTCAATTAAGACATAGACGTTGTTATATTTTAAAATAGCCTCAAGTTAACCTGGGGCAGGGCAGACATTAATTTTCTAAACTACTTCCCACAGTGGGGCAGGCATGGGATCCCTGCCTCAATCCCACGCCATCTGCTCCTAATAACTTCTATCAAGCTACCTCCCACCCATAATCCCAAATACTTGCTCATGTTCTTCATCTGGGCTGGATTCTCCATCCACGTTGGCCATGTGCTTCTCTTCCATCTAACCCATGGCGGCCTTCCTCTCTTCCCTTCAGGTCTCTCTCTCTCTCTCTCTCCTGGTCTCTCTCTTTTTCTTCCCAGGATTCCTCTCTCTCCTTTTTAGGACCTTTAGCCACACCTCTGTCTCCTCTGCCCTGCCCAGGTGGGATGGCTTTTTATTAATCAAAAGGTGGATCACAGAGACAGCAAGCAGTAATTTGCATCAAAATACATTAGACCATCCCCCAAAGGGTCATGGTGTCTCTTCTCAGCAATAGAGCATAGACTAAGGCAGAAGTTGGTACCAGGAGTGGGGTGTTGCTATGACGGGCATGACCTTGCTTCTTGTTGGCAGTGTGGACTTTCTATTAGGAAACATGTTGAGTATTTTAAGTGGGGCCTGGTGGGCCACACTAGTCAGAGTGTGGAAGACAGTGGTGCCGAGAGCAATGTAGAATATAATGACTTGTTTCAAGAAGTTTCAGAGAAGAGGAATGTTGGCGAGTGGCCGAAAGACCTTTCCTGTGATATTTTGGCAAAGAATATGGCTACTTTCTGCCCTTGTCCAAAAAATTTGCCTGAGACTAAATTGAAGACTTTTAAATCAACGACGTTGACAGAGGAGATTTCGAGAAGCCTAGTGTTGACTGTGTCGCTTGGATGTTAAGGAGGAAGGAAGGAAGGATACAAACTGTACAGTTTGTGGAGAAAGGGAGCACCAGGAAGTGCAATGGAGCAAAGTCCAGTGCTCAAGGAGATAAAGAGTTAAAGGAAAGCTCGATGCTGAACAGAATAAAGAGAGTGGTGACCTCAAGCAAGACCCTAATTAGCTACAGGCCCCAACGTGTGAAGGGGGATTAAGGGAAAAGCTTAGGCAGGGAAGAAAACAACAAAAAGCTGGTGAGAATGTATTTGAACAAGGGGGCATGTTCCACCCCCCAGAAAGCAGAAGATCTTGGCATCTTTGGCTATACAGATCTGGCCTTAGAGTCAAGGATACAAGAACGGGGCCGTGGAATCCCCCTCCAAGGCTGACGGCCGCCGAGGCCACTTGTGTCAGGGTGTCCCCACATGGAGGCCCAGAGAGGCCCCTGTGTGAACACCCGCCGAGGAGAGCTGCAGACAAAGCATGGAGCCAGCATGAAAGAGAGAGAGAGAGAGAGAGAGAGAGAGAGAGAGAGAGAGAGAGAGAGAGAGAGAGAAGAGAGAAGTGTGCTGCAGCCCACGAAGCTGAGAGGGAAGGGTCTAGAGAGCACCTCGTCATCAGACCTGGAGGTGCAGCGTGTGCGGTGTCCCCAGCTGGATTTTTTGGTCTTTCTTTGATCCCATATTTCCTCTTTGTGCTCCTTCCATCCTCTTGGAGTGGCAACGTGCAGTCTGTGCCATGGTAAGTTAGAAGTCTGTGATCTGCTTTTTTACTTTGATTTTACAGAGGGTTACAGTTAAGAGATTGCAGGAGTCTCAGAGGAGACTTTGGATTTTTAGGAAGGGTTGTGAATGTTAGAGGCTGTGAGGACTTTTGAGGTTGGGCTCAATGCAGTTTTTGTGTGTTTGCTTGTTTTTGTTTGTTTGTTTGTTTTGTGTTATGATCTGGCTACAAGGCTATGGGGGTGAGGGAGTGAAATGTGGTGGTTTGAGTGAGAGCCGCTCCCGTGGGCTCAGCTATTTGAGAACTTCATCACCAGGGACTGGCACCACTTGAGGGAGACTAGGAGGTGTGGCCTTGTTGGAGGAATGTGTGCCTCTGGGGGTGAGCTTTGGGGTTTCAAAAACTTGGGCAGGCCAGTGTCCGTGTTTTCCTGCTGCCTTTGGATTCAGATGTAAAGCTCTCAGCTCCTTCTCCAGCACCGTGTCTGCCTGCATGCCACCTGCTTCCCACCATGATGAGAACGGACTAAACCCCTGAACCTACAGGCCAGGCCTGATGAAATGCTTTCTGTTATAAGAGTTGCCATGGTCATGGTGTCTCCTCACAGAATTAACACTGATTAAGACAGACAGTGATGGAGACACCTGCCCTCTGAGCTCATGATTTTTTCTTCCCTGATTGTTCTAGTAGAAAAGATTTGGTAAAATGTGAGTGACACATGGGTATATGAGCCCCTCCTGAAATTGTTCTTAAAAAAAAAAAGATGTGTATATGCTGTATCTGAGCATGTGAGTGCAGTGCACACATAGGCCAGCAGAGGGCGTGGGACCCCCTCCCCCCTTGTACTGGAGTTACAGGTGTTGTGAGCTCTCACATGGATACTAGAAATAGAACTCAGGCCCTACACAAGAGCAGTATGTACTCTTAACTAATCAGCCGTCTTTCCAGCTCCCTAAAACTCCTTAATCTTTAAAGTGTTTTTTAAGATTTATTTATTTACTTATAGTGTATACAATGTTCTGCCAGCATGTGTGCCTACCCACCAGAAGAGGGCATCAGATCACATTGTAGATGGCTGTGAGCCACCATGTGATTGCTGGGAATTGAACTCAGGACCTCTGGAAGAACAGCCAGTGCTCTTAACTTCTGAGCCATCTCTCCAGCCCCTTTTAAAATGTCTTAAGAGAAGCCGGGCGTGGTGGCTTACCCTTTAATCCAAGCACTCAGGAGGCAGAGGCCGGTGAATCGCCGTGAGTTTGAGGCCAACCTGCCCTACAAAGTGAATCCAGGAGAGCCAAGAGAGACCCTGTCTCGAAAAAACAACAAAACAAAACAAAAAATGTCTTAATAGTTTAAACACCATAGATTCTCTGGAAACTATACTGAAATACAGAGTGTATATGCTAAGGAAACTTAGACTGAATTACTTTGTGGAGAGTGGGGGCAGGGGGGCTCACCTGGAAGGAATACTGTGCAGGGCTGTGATTTTTAGAAAGTTCTGGAAGGATTTCAACCTTCTTTCCTGTAGTCTTGTTTTGGATATTGGTACAGGGTTTTCAGGCCTCCTAACTGTGGCGGGTCTCAGGAATATCCTGGGATGCCGCCAACCAGGCCTCCTTTAGGCTCTGCTTGCCAATGACGTCAGCCTACTCACCTGTGCCAAGACTTCTGGAATCTTCTGAGGCCCCATCCTGCTGCAGCCGGCTCTCAGCAGGTGTCTGCACGATTGCTTTAGCTCCTTTGTTAATTGTAATTGTTTTTCCTCTCTCTCCTGTCCTCCTCCTATGACATGTGTCCTGCCTCGAGGTCCCCGATGAGTGCAATTAGTGCTTCCTGTGGTGCACAGAGGCAGGTCTGTGCATCGCTGAGCTGGGGTCTCCGCGTGCTTCATACGGCTTCCCTGTTTCTCCTGACACCCCGGGACCTAGCGAGCGGGAGTCCTTTGATTGCCTTATTCAAGGCATGCTCCCCTGTCATCACGCTCCAGGGCGGCAGAGAAGAGAAGCTGGGGTCGGGGTGGGAGGCCTGCTGCACTAAACTACCAGGCACATCACCTTACTCCAAGCAGCAAATAACCTGCGAATGCTTAAATGCAGATCACAAATTGATTCACCGAAAGAAAGCACGTGTTGGAAATGTGATCCCCAAAGCAGTGAGGCCTAGAAGGGGTGTGGGATGGGCAGGGGAAGGGGTGGGGCTTGGGCAGAGAAGGGGTAGGGCCTGGGGAGAGAAGGGGCGGGGCCTGGGGAGAGAAGGGGTGGGGCCTTGGGAGAGAAGGGGTGGGGCCTGGGGAGAGGCCCTGGGGCTCTAGTCTCACAGGGAATAGTTCTGGCATTCCTGAGTCTCTCTGCCTTGGTTACTTTTGTCATTGCTGCAACCAAATACCTGACAAGAAGCAAATTAAGGAGGAAAGGCTTAAGTTAGCTTACAGCTTAGGAAGAGGTAGATGCACCGTGGTGTGGAAGGCATGGCTGTAGGACTGTGAGCTGGCCAGGAAGCAGAGGCAAATGAACGCTGGTGTTCTTGCTCACTTGTCCTCTTTTATTCAGTCGAGGACCCCCGCCTACACATAGGGTGGGTCTTCCCACCTCAGTTAACCCTGTGTAGACACTCCCTCCCACCATGCCCAGAGGTTTGTTTCCATGGCGATTGACTCTCAATCCTGCCAAATTGACAGTTGAGGTAACCACCAGTCTTTCTGTCTCTGCACGGTTTGCCCTCTGCCTTCCAGTAGGGGGCAGCACAGCAAGAAGGCTTCCACAAGGGTGGGTCCCTTCCACTGGGATGCCCTGGTTTCTGGAATGGTGAGGTAGAAATCTCTGTTGGTTATGCAGTTATGTGGAGTTATGGTATAAGAGCAACAAATGGGCGAAGGCATCAGAAATCCTCAAACAGTTCAAAGATGGGCTGTGGGGACCCCATCAGAGATGTCTTAATGTGTCCTCCAAAGCCTTACGACCAAACACAACTCCTATGCTGGTGCCTTGAGATTGTTCCTTTCTGTGGAAAGACTGGATGATATCTGTCTTGTGTGCGGCTAGATGTCAGGGTAAGAGGTCACCGAGCCATTTCTGTAGCTAGGCATCACCTAGACTGAGGACAGGGACACACTGGAGTCAGAGTGTGTCCATTTAGTACTCACCCAGCTTAGCTCCTTCCTGCCTTGGACTGAGAGGGAGGGCCTGGTTGACAGCCCACTGCTCAGCCCTTTGCATCCATTTTCAATAATCTTTGTGAGTGGTTGCAGGTGTAATTGAGGACGGAGATGTTACTAGCCAGCTCAGAAGGTACCAGGAGCTCTGTGCCCATGCACCTCTGTAATGTCCATGTACCTTTGCAATGTTCATGCACCCTACAAAGCCATGCATCTCTGTGATTCTGAGTACCCCTGCAATACCCATGCACCCCTGTAATGCCATGTACCCTGTAATGTCCATATACCCCTATAATGTCATGCACCCCTGCAATGCCCATATGCCTCTGTAATGCCATGCACCCTGCAATACCTGTGTACCCCTGTAATGTTATGCACCCTGCAATGCCCATGTACCCTTATAATACCATGTACACCTGAAATGCCTATGTATCCTTATAATACCATGTACCCCTGCAATGCCCATGTGCCCCTGTAATGCCATGCACCCCCACAATGCCCATGCACCCTTGCAATTCCACGCACCCCTGCAATGCCCAACACTATTTGTCTTCTGAGGGGATTTGATATAGAAAAGTGATCTGAGAAAATCCCTAAACTTAGCAGTATTCTCAACTAGATTCCTAATTCGTTTTAATTGAAGTTCATGCATTCTGATCCCCCCTTGGTTTTTCAATTGCCTTCTGCAGATCAAATCAATTTATCTGTTTAGTTTAAACCCCAAGATAATAGAACAAATTAAACCACTCACAAGAGTTTTTATTTTGAACTCTACTACCAGACAAAATCTCATAAATGTCAGTCACCCCTCTTCCTATTCTGGGGTACAATGGAGTATCCAGAGGTCACATTCCAATAAGCCCTTGGATATTACAGAGAACAGGGCCACATGAGCGGTTGGATTCCCTAGGACTACAGAAATCAGGCGTGATGGTACACATCTGGAATTCTACCACCTGGGGGTGAATGGAGGAGGATCGCAAGTTCAAAGTCATCTTCAGCTACATGGGGAGTTCAAGGCCAGTCTAGGCTACATGAAACCCTGTTTAAAAATATAATAATAAACCAAAATAAAACTGCAGAGCTGTAAGTACACATAGCAATACATGCTGTCCATGTTGAATGTACATCCAATATGTGGGCTAGGAATTTGCACATGTAAGAACTTGTCTGTTTCCAGAAGCCACCAGGAGCCCATAAGCACCAAATGAATAGATAAGAGTGACAGGAGCCAGGGCACAGAGACCAGAGTGCTGTACCCAGTGGGGCCGGGTCTGCTACGGGTCTGTTAGAGGAGGGTCGCTCAGATGGAACAATGGGGATGGGGAAGGTGTTGCCTAGTGTCTAGCCCGGGGTCAACACAGCATCCACAGGCCATGGGCAGCTGTGACTGAACAGGTAGCTGGGAGTCTGCAAAACATCTTAGGGCCTGAAGGTGCCGGGGCCAAGTAAACTGGGACCTGCCATCGGTCACAAGCTGTAGCCTCATTTCCAAGATATTGGAATATGGAGAGGAAATGTGTGGCTGGTACCCAGGAGAACCTCAGAGGTTGTGTGCCCTCGTAGCAGTGCCTGGCACGATGCCGTCCACGTTGGGTGTGGCAGACAATAGGTCACTTCAAGTTCAAGACTCTGCTTAAAGGACAGTGTGCTGCTGCCTTCTCAGTCCCTCCCCAGTGTGTGTGTGTGTGTGTGTGTGTGTGCGCGTGCGTGTGCGTGTGCGTGTGTGTGTGTGATGCCTTTAATTCCAGCCTTAGGGAGGCAGAGGCCAGCCTGGTCTACAGAGCTAGTTCCAGGACAGCCAAGGCTACACAAGAAACTCTGTCCAAACAACAAAACCTTTTTACTATAAAAGAGTATGTGTAGACCAATGTGTACTTCCAGGATTGTAGCAGTTCTAAGTGGGATGTGGCCCCGGAGCCCTGCCAGACACTAAGATCAATTAGCTTTATTGACAAACAGAAGGTAACCATGGTGACTTGGGACCCAGGGGTTAGGCGATCATCATGGGTGATCACCCATCCCAAGGAGGCTTTAACTCCCATGAGTTTGTTTCCTGAGTCCTCAATTGACATTTACCCAGTAAAGACACTATGTTCCACATGTGGGTCATGAGTATATGTGTTACCTACAGCGGTGTAACAAATTACCTTAGAGCTTAGGGACTTAAAGTCATGAACTATTCTCACTGTTTGTAAAGGTTGCACACCAGCAGGAAGCAGGGGTACCCAACCTTCTGACGTCATGACACGGTCTTGTCATGGACAAGTGTGTGGCCTGCATTTTGTGGCTCCCCTGAGACTCACAGATCGGAGACATCTGCAACGTCGGCCTCACCATGCGAGTGGGAGGCTGAGTAGAACCTGTGAGGGACGTGGTTCACTTCCAATGCAGGAATGTCGTTGGACAAAGCAGATCTCATCCTGTCTTCCGGCTGCTCTCCCAGCTCAGGGTGGGCACGGTCTCGCCTCACCTCACGCAGTGTCTGCGTCATCTCGTTTCTTCCCATCAGCCCTGCTCTCTTGTAAGAGTTTCTATGACAGCACTCTAGAATCTTCGTGGGCCAGTACAAAGGGAACTGAGATGAGAGTTAAGAGGGCTGGGCTGAAGGACGGGTGAGGACGAGGCAAAGACATTTGAGGAAGGAGTTTGGGCCTCTGCCAGAGCACTGAGCAGCTATGGATCTGTTTGGGCAAACAGCGCCCTTGCTGTCTGTGTGGTGTGCAGGGCCCTCATCATGGTCTGGCTCAGTCTTGCTAACAACAGGCAGCCTGTGAAAAAGGCCTGGTCTCCATCTTGGCTGCCCGGGCCTGGCTAGTGGAACCTGGTATTTACCTCTTTGCTTCTCTTGAAGGATGGAGCCTGGGGTGGGGGTGGGAGTGTGGGGGTGGGGGGGGGGGTGGGGTGGGGTAGTGGAGGGAGTGTGGATTACCTCATGACTCTTTGGAAAAAGAGATTCTCAGTGAAGTGCTTTGTTCCCTTTTAGATAAAGGAATTTTGTCTTTTCACCTGTACTGAACTACCTTGTGACGTGTGCACACGTGAGGACCAAAGGCCAGCCTTAGGTGCCTCAGACTCTCCTTCTTTTACCTGAATCTCAGTCTTTACCCTAGGCCATCAGGCTAGCAAGCTTCAGAGGTCCTCCGTGCCTCTGCTTCCCCGAGCTGTAAGAGCAGGTGGATCTCTGTGAGTTCGAAGCCAGCCTGGTCTACAAAGGGAGGATTGTTACACAGAGAAACTGTGTCTCAAAAAAACAAACAAAACTAAACCAAACCAACCAAACAAGCAAGCACTCACCACTGTGCCCAGCTCTTCTGTGTAGGTTCTGGGTTTTCAAACTGATGCTCTGTAGCAAACCCTTTACCGCCCTCCCCTCAAAAAATACCCAGTTGGAGAGAAGGGAACCCCTGCTCAATTTAGCCCACTTCAGATGTATATAGTTGGGAGCTGGCGGGCGGGCGAGCGCTCTATTTTTATGAGGCTGAGGCGGGGTGTGGAGGACGGGAGCTGTTTATTCAGGGTTGTTTGTTCCTGCGCCTGTTTGACAGGCGTGACTGCCTTTTCCCTGGGCTGCCCCAGTTCTAAGCGGGAGAGCCCTTCCGCCATCCGCATCCTTCTTCCCTGACTCCTTCAGAAAGTCACATCAGTGACCTGCGACCTGCCACATTCCGCACCTCCTGAGAAGAAAGCAAAACCCCTTTGGGGCATATGGACATAAAGTGATTGACGGACCTGTTTATGAGATGAATTGCAGACTGCTATTTACCAACCTGTGCGTTTTATTAATATCATTTTCTTCCCTTTATGTTTTGCAAAAACAAGCCCTGCAGGGTTTGCTTCCTGGCAATATGGCAATCTAATTACCCAGATCCCTCTTCCTGGTGAAAATAACTGAAAGGCTGAAAAATCAAAGCCGCCTTAAGGCTTCAGTGAGCAGGCAAGAAACCAAGAAACACACAGGGGAAAGCCAGGGGCAAAGGGGCTGAGGGAAGTGAGCAGTCAGCTTACCGCCTGGGGAACATGCCAAATCCTGTGCTCTGGTTCTCACTTCCCTGAGAGCTCTGGCTATGAAACAAAGCTGGAATACATACCCAGTCAGATGTGCCCATGAGGATCATGGGTATGTGCAGGATAGCTCTGAGGGATGTCCAGGAGACAAGGCACAGCGGAGTCAAGGAAAATGTGCGGAAACTCAGTGCCTCTGCCACTGAGTCGCCACACTAGCAAACCTCCCCTAGAGCAAGCATAGCCTGGAGATACACCCAGTGTCACCCACCACCGCACCACACCGCACCACACCACACCGCACTGTACCGCACTGCACCACACCACATTGCACCGCACCGCACCGCACCGCACCGCTCCGCACCGCACCGCACCGCACCGCACCGCACCGCACCGCACCGCTCTGCACCGCACCGCACCGCTCCGCACCGTACTGCACCACATTGCACCGCATCGCACCGCATCGCTCCGCACCGCACCGCATCTCACCGCTCCGCTCCGCACCGCACCGTACTGCACCACACCGCACCGCACCGCACCGCACCGCACCGCACCACACCACATCGCACCGCACCGCTCCGCACCGCACCACACCACACCGCACCGCACCGCACTGCACTGCTTCGCACCGCACTGCACCACACCACACCACATCGCACCGCACTGCTCCGCACCGCACCCCACCATACCGCACCACAGTACTGCAGGGGAAATAGCGGAGCTCCTTAGAGGGGACCGAAAGGCAAACTCACCCACATCAAGCTGGCACCACAGCCAGTCCTTATATACAGACTCACAAATGTGTGAAACAGGGCGATTGGTGAGTTTCACCGACACCAGACTAGACATGACATTTCACGCCCCCTACACCAGACTGGACATGACATTTCACGCCCCCGACACCAGACTAGACATGACATTTCACGCCCCCTACACCAGACTGGACATGACATTTCACGCCCCCCAGTAGAAGTGAGGGTGGGTCTTCTAGGAAGGAATGTGCCTTGACTTCAGAAATTGATTTCATTCAATAAGCTTTTTAGGCAAACAATTAACTCACAGGATGACATAACACAAGTTACAGGAAACATTTTTTGTTTTTTAATACCACGAGTGAGAGACAATGGGAACAGCAAACCACAGAGAAGGCCTTGTGGGGCCCTTAGTGTCGGAATTACACATTAAAAGATTTTGTGTTAAAATGTTGAGAAACTTTAATTAACGAGGAGTTCTGAAAAAGGATGGAGTTGGATGTGTAAAAATAAATGTAATAAATCTCAGACATGGTATGGATGGTTTTCATGGCCTGTTTTAGACACAGCTGAAGAGAGGCTTGGTTAGGAGGAAGACAGCTCTTATATAAAATCTTGCTTAGACAGAGGAAAGAAGAAAGTTGAAAGCAAAGTTATGAGGCCAGGGAAGCACAGGAAGAGCATTTACCCTGGAAGCAAAGGCGTGGCTCGGGGCTTGTTTAGCTTGTGTGGGGCTTTGGGTTTGATACCCAGCCCCTCATGCTCTACCAAGGAGTGGACAGCTAACTCGGGCCAAACAAGACTCTGGGGAGCGAGGAAGAGGATGTGAGGAAGCAGAGCTACAACCGACAAGACAGTGGCTGGCATTTTGGAGCTCTCAAGATGCAAACCTTTATATTACAAAGTCCCCCAGCAGACCCAAGGACAGAACAGCGAAGGCATCAGAAGGAATGAGAGAGAGAGAAGTGTCGGTGCTTTGAAGGAGCAGGGTTAGGCCTGTGAGCCTCAGCAGAGGCCCTTGGCTGCCGTGTGCCTAGTGTTCCATCCACCAAAGACAAAATTCTCAGCAACAATAGAAGTTAAGTGACAATGAATGACTTTCAGATGAGCTAAGGAAAATAGGTGCATCTATGCACTCTACCCCAGCTTTTAAAAAGCGCAATACTGTGAGTCATAGTAAAAAGCAGATATTTTGGTCTTTGCTTCTAGTTCCCGGAACAAATCTTCGTGATTCTTTGAGTGCTCAGCACACCAGGAGCATCCTTTATTGTATTTGATCCTGAGAACTGAGCTGGATGCAACAAGCCCAGGCAGGTGGTGGTGGATCATAGAACAGAATGCACTGTGGGTTATACTGCCAGGGGCTGGGGGCCTCTCGTAGATCCTTCGCTTGACCTGTAGCTGTTGCACTAAACACTATCCAACATCTTCTCTGTGTAGCCTTGGCTGTCCTGGACTCGCTTTGTAGACCAGGCTGGTCTTGAACTCACAACGATCCACCTGCCTCTGCCTCCTGCTGAGTGCTAGGATTAAAGGTGTGCACCACCATGCCTGGCTACTGTCCAACATCTTTAATGAGAAGGCTTTATTTTATTTTATTTAGCAGTTAATCTTTCCATTTATATACATTCCTGTTCTCTGCTCTCAGCCTTCTAAAGCTAGAGAGACAGTTCAACAGCCCTGCGAGTCCCTGGCCAGCTTGGTACCCTGCTTTGTCTACTACAATTCTTACCTCCACTTATCATTTTCCTCCAAATTACATCATGGAACATCATGGAATACTTGATGTCTTCAAAGCACATATGTATAGTAGCACATTGTAGATGCTGCATTTGAGAAACACGGGATGTATTGGGGGTACAAACAAGGTCACATGCAAATTTCTTAAACAGCGCCATCATCTGGGTGTGGGGGCGCACACTTGTAATCCAGCCCCGAGGAAGTAGAGGCAGGAGAGTCAGCAGCTCAAAGTTGTCCTAAGCTTCCTGGTGAGTCTGAGAGTGCCCTGGGCCACATGAGACCCTGACTCAAAACAAACGAAAGTTGTGAATCACGTAAGTTATTCATTCATTAAAGAGATTTGGGAGTAGTACCTGTCTTGGTTACTTTTCTCCTGCTGTGAAGAGACACCGTGACCAAAGCAACTTATAAAAGGAAGCACTTGATTTGAGAGCGCTCGGGTTCCAGAGAGTTCATGCCCGTGACCACCATAGCGAGGAGCAGGGCTGTAGCCAGGCAGGCTCAATACTGCAGCTGTAGCCGAGAGCTCGCGTCTGATCTGTAAGCAGGAGGCAGAATAAAGGGCTGACTGGGAAACAGACAGTGGCACGGGCTTTTGAAATCTCAAAGCCCACTCCCAGGGACACACTTGTCCCAACAAGGCCACACCTCCTCGTCCTCTCAAACGGTTCCACCAGAGGGGACCAAGCATTCGAATATATGAGTCTACTGGGCCTGTTCTCATCCAAACTCCTGCAGTGCTGAAAAAGAATTCCTACTAATGTAAGCAGCATTAAAAAAAAATCACTAGGAAGTTTTAAAATACATGTAAAAGTATTTTAGCTTCCTTTTAACTGCTGTGGGTAGGATGTGGTTTGCCTACCACAGAGGAACATGCACTGAAAACATGGAGAGGTGGTGGGAACCATTAAGGAGAGGAACTTAGGCAAAGGTGATTAAGTCCTGGGGGGATAGTGAGCAGGCTGTCAGGAAGGGGTGGGTGTCACCCCTGAATCTCTCTGACCTCTGACTTTGCATGTGATCTCTCTCTCTCTCTCTCTCTCTCTCTCTCTCTCTCTCTCTCTCTCTCTCTCATATGCTCCTACCATGACACCTCAGGTGTGAGCCCCTCAATGGGACTGCCCGATGTTCAACATTGCATAGCAGCCATATTATTTTCCAGGCGTAAATTGATTTAGCCTCCACGTTATGAGTTAAATAACCTCTTTCTTTTTATCTTAAAATCTCCACAAGGTCTCTCGTAATTCAAAGCAGAATAACTCACTACCTCATTCACATCCAGCTCTTAGAAACAGCCTCTACTATTAGCAAAGATTTTAAAAAAGATTCATTTAAAAATTTATGTATGTTATCTGTGTCTGTGTGAGTATATGCCATCTGTGTGCAGGTGCCTGTGGAGTCCAGGAGAGGGCGTCATATGGCCGCATAGATCAGAAAGCTGCTAAGTCTCTGGGTAGAGTGTCTAGGCAGTGGGGGTTAGTGACAGAAAAACTCTCTTGTCTGTCCACCTTCACTCACTGGCCTGCAGCGCTAGCCAGCCCGCAGTGGTCAAGCTGAAACCCCTGCAGTTCTGGCCAAGTGAAGATTCTAAAGCATCTGCTTGCCCTGGGTAAAAGGCAAGTTATAAATAACCTCATTGTGTAGGCAAATTGTATAATTGGCATGGTATTGAAATGACTAGTGGGTGTTTTCAGAACGAGAAGCACAATCATGCACTGTGGTGCCTGAGCGAGGGACCTGAGGTCCTGAGGTCTGCAGAGGGGAGGAGCCTGGGCCGTGAGCCTGCCCATCCATCCAGGAACTCGCTGCTCTGGGGACGCTGCCTTTATTGGCCTGCACCAATTTCAAGGCTCGGGAGTTGTAATGAGTTCTAGGATATCAGAACAAAATAATCCTACTTGACAATTTTATTACTAATTAAATCTACAAGAGTAGCACAGGAGTTCTATTATAAGGAGCAGGGCTAGGAGGCTGGGGGCAGGAGGCACGGCACGGCACGGGGCTAAAATCCACCAGTGAGGGGCTGAGGGCGTGGAACAATAGTAAAGCACGTGAGTGGCAGTTACAAGACCCTAATTTCCATCCGCAGCACTGCCAAAAAGGGCGGGGGAGGCATGGTGGAGAGATGGCTGCGGGCCTAAGACTACTTGCTGCTCTTGTAGAGTTCAAGTTCCGGCACCTATTCTGGGCAGCTCACAGTCACCTGTGACTCTAGCTCCAGGGAATCTGGTACCCTCTTCTGGCCCCGACAGACAGACAGACAGACACACACACACACACACACACACACACACACACACACACACACATTAATACATACATGATAATAGCCATGTTATTATAGACTCATAAAAAATTATTAAAAAATTACTTAGAGTGGCCAGACATTGTGATACATGACTTTAATCCTAGCACTTGGATGGCAGAGGCAGGTGGATCTTTGTGAGTTCAAGCCAGTCTGGTCTATGTAATAAGTTCCAGGATAGTCAGGCTATGTAATAGGACCCTCTTAGGAAAAAAAAAAAAAGTGGCTTTCAGGTGCTTTCTTACAGGTAAAAAGAGTCACCAGGATTGGCACTGGACACCAGCAGGAAGGATGTGGGTGACTCCATGCTCATGCAGCTGGGTAGGGCTGGCTGGAACCCCAGGTCCTGGCAGGCAAAGCAAGCAGGGTGAGCCTGGGAGGCAGCAAGGGGGAAAGTCTGGCTGCAGACTGGAAGACGCCCCTGAGAGCAGAACCTAGGATACAGGTGCGTGTTTTCCATGAGAGATTCTGATGGGAAGCAGCCAGGCTGGGCTGTCGTGCGCTGGGAGTCACCTGGGTGTAGAAACTGAATTGAAAAAGAAAAAGAAAAAAAAGAAAAGAAAAGAAAGCAAATAACATTTACTGGACATATCTTACAGGCACCTGACACCACGGGAAACAAGAACACGGGAAACAATGCACACATGTGGAGTTACACGCTGCCCAGTGAAACTGTAAGATCCACAGAGCTTTGAGACAGGCCCTGCAGCAAACTTGACCTGACATGAAGCTACTATGGCTTCTTGCTGGTGGAGTGTCTGCATTTTGTAGCTTTTAAATAAAAAATGAGAGGCCCATTGGCTGGAAAGGAAATTAGGAACTGTTCCTCGGAGCAGAAATGGAAAGCCACCTATGTCCGGCTACCCAGCTGCGAACCTACTGGTGCGTAGCGCCTGCCTGCCTCGGTATCTATATCTCTGCCTTTGCATGTGGCTGCCATCCTCCTGCCTGCGATACTGGACATGTATGCACACTGACATAATACAGGCCTATCTCCTTTATAAGGGGGAGATTATATTATATTGTACTTTCCCTTCTGTATATGTGTATGTGTGTGTGCAAAAGTACATATGTGTATCTGTGTGTATGTGTGCATATATTCATGCGTGTGCATTCACGTGTGTATGTGTGATAATCTGTATGTGTGTGAGTGTGTGTATGTGCGTACATTCCTGTGTGTGTGTTGTCTGTGAATGTGTAAGTGTATGTGTGTGAGTGTGTGTTCATGTTCACATGTGAGTGTTCATAGGCGTGAATGTGGGGGCCAGAGGTTGACGTTAGAAACCGTCCTCAACCACCCCTTCACCATCTTCTTTTTGAGACTCAGAACTCACCAACGCAGTTAGCCTCACCAGCCAGTTTGCTCCAAGGATTCCCCGTCTTCCCCTCTGAGGCTGGACTTACAGGCAGGCTACCATGGGTACCCAGCCACCTTGTGGGCTCTGGGATCCACACTGTGGTCCTTGCCTTTCAAGTCAAGAGTTTTAACATCTGGGCCACATCCTCAGACCCTGGATTGTATTTTGTAGGCAGCATTTTCTGTCTTTAGTTGATCACAACAGCTCTTTAACAACTGTACTATATGCTTTCTCATTTTAATGTGAGTATATTTGTAAGACTATGCCTTATTTATGCATCCAATACTAATTTGTGTCGTTTAATTTTTTCAGACACCTCACTGTCAAAACACCCCTGGGACGAGTATGCTAATAGCTAAATCTGTGCAGATGAGTGTAATTGTTTTCTTAGTATTAGTTTCCAAGTAGCTCTCTAAAAAGTTTGAACCAATATGTGATCACCTGCCAGCATGTCACCAACAATATGACAAAGTGCTCATTTCCCATACTCGTGACACCAAACAACAAAGCTAAACATTGTTGTCACCCAGCCAGGTGCAAGATGGTAGCTGATTTTTTTATTTTAAGATTTATTTATTACGTATACAATGTATAGACTGCATGTATGCCTGCCTGCCAGAAGAGGGCACCAGATCTCATCGTAGATGGTCCTGAGCCACCATATAGTTGCTGGGAATTGAACTCAGGACCTCTGGAAGAACAGATAGTGCTCTTAACCTCTGAGCCATCTGTCCAGCCCCAGTAGCTGATCATTTCTACATCACTGGTTAGTAGTGAGGTTAAACACTTTCTCATAAATTATCAAGTTGTAGTTCTTCAAAGTTTTTAAATTTTATTTATGTGCATGTGCGTGTGCCTGTGTGAGTTTAGGTACACCATGTTCACACAGGTGCTGGAAAAGACCAGAAAGTATTGGGTCCTCTGAAATTAGAGTTTATAGGTGCTTGTAAACCACCTGACGTGGGTGCTGGGGCCCAAACCTCGGCCCCTCTGCAAGAGCATCAACTCCTCTTAACCGCTGAGCCAGCTGTCTAGCCCCAGCAAGCTTTATTTTTAATAAGCTCATTTATTAGAAAAGACACAGGTTAAAGGAAAACAAGCAACATTCGGAAGAGATTTGGAAGGAGAAGATGTGCAGGAAAGCAAGCACACCTGGTGATACAGGAGACAGCAGAAAATGGCTGGCTTCCTGGAAGTCATCTCTGTGCTCCTTTCAGGCTGTGGTACCCAAATAGGAGGGTGGAATTTCTGCATAAAAGACCCTTCACTTATCAAGTCTTGACTTCCAGCTTCTCAACTTTAGAATGAAAGTGACGCCACGTTCTGATAGACGGTGTCCTTCGAATCTTGAGTGTGAAGCTCTTTCTGAGCCAGCAGTGTGAAATGTGACCCTTTCTCGCTATTCTGGGCAGTGCACTGCCTCCCCTGTCTGCCCCACAATCACTGGAGGACCGACTGATGTGACGCTGTGTGGTATGCCTGCTAGACTGGCTGGTCAGTGAGCTCCAGAACTTCCTGTCCCCACTGTTTGGGCGCTGGGGTTTCAGACTCAGGCTGCCATTGGTTTGGAGAATCTGAACTTAGCTCCCTCTGCTCACACAACAGGTATTTCCTCCACTGAGCCATTTCCCCAGCCACCCCGACTTAGGTCTTAAGTCTTTTGCTCGTTTTAAAGATTGATTTATTTATTACGTATACAGCGCACACTAGATCACATTATAGATGGTTGTGAGCCACCATGTGGTTGCTGGGAATTGAACTCAGGACCTCTGGAAGATCAGACAGTGCTTTTAACCGTTGAGCCATCTCTCCAGCCTGCTTGTTATTTTTTGTATTGAATTATTTGAGCTTTACTTTTGATATTCTAGAATTTGGAGTGTGGGTGCAGGTGCGGGTGTGTGTGCGGGTGTGTGCGTGTGCGGGTGTGCGTGCGGGTGTGTGCGTGTGCGG
The DNA here is from genome assembly GCF_903995435.1 of Acomys russatus. NCBI lineage: Eukaryota > Metazoa > Chordata > Mammalia > Rodentia > Muridae > Acomys > Acomys russatus. The sequence goes on along the minus strand of NC_067162.1, from coordinate 48,975,690 downwards.
GTGTGCGTGTGGGTGTGTGTGTGTGCGGGTGTGTGTGTGTGCGGGTGTGTGTGCGGGTGTGTGTGCGGGTGTGTGTGCGGGTGTGTGTGTGGGTGTGTGTGCGTGCGGGTGTGTGTGCGGGTGTGTGTGTGTGCGGGTGTGTGTGCGGGTGTGTGTGTGTGTACGGGTGTGTGTGCGGGTGTGTGTGCGGGTGTGTGTGCGGGTGTGTGTGCGGGTGTGGGCGCATCCTCTACCTAAGCATTTTTATCAAATACAAATATCAAAATTTTCTCTACGTTGTGTCTTATGTTTTTTATCCTTTTCATTATCTTCCATCAGCATATGTTCATCTTAATGTGATGTGACTGTCAATCTTTCTCTTCATGATGGCACTTAGTAGTAGACCTCACTTAACTCGTCTTTCTGAGCTCCTCTCCTGTGTTATCATGTGGACGTCTTTTCTTACTTTTCAAACCTACGCTCTACATGGGCTTGGTTTTTGCACACAGCACAGTTTGTTTATTTATTTATTTATTTTACCGTGTACATATATATGCTAGGTGTCTTAGTTTGAGTCTCTATTGCTGAGAAGTGACACCGTGACCGCAGCAACTCTTAAAAGGAAAGCATTTAATTCAGGCTGGCTTACAGGTTCAGACGCTGAGTCTGTTGTCATCATAGCAGGAAGCAATGGCTTCACACAGGCAGACATGGCGCTGGAGAAGGAGGCGAGAGTTCTAGATCTGGATCAGCAAGCAGGAGGAAGAGAGACACACTAGGCCCGGCTTGAGCATTTAAAACTTCAAAGCCCACCCTTAGTGACACAGTTCCTCCAACAAGGCCACACCTTCTGATGGCACCATTCCCTGTGAGCCTGTGGGGGCCATTGTCATGCACACGGATGATTAGAGAAGCCACTCCTCCCCCCGTTTAGAAACTTTTACACAGGGCTAGAGAGATGGCTCAGCAGTTAAAAGCACCGGCTGCTCTTCCAGAGGAACTTTGATTCCCAGCACCCTCATGGGAGCTCACAACCATCTGCATCTCCAGTCCCAGGGTAATCCAACGCCCTCTTCTGGCCTCCAAGAGCACTGTACACACATGATGCACACACACGTACATGCATGCGGGCAAAACGCCCATACACATACATTAAGAGAAATGCTTCAGAGTGTTTGTGTGAATGCATGCATGCACACACGCTTGAATAAATGTAGGTGTGAGGGAGCACCTGTAGAGGACAGACTGCATGCATCAGCTTTCTTTTTGTGCTGTGTGGCTTCCAAAGATCAAAGCTAGATGATCAGACTTGGCAGGAAATAAATACCCTTACCCACTGAGCGGCCTTGCCTGCCACCTTGCTTCAGTCTTTTCCTCCTTGTTTTTGTTTGTTTTGCTTTACAGCCCAAACTAGCCTCGAACTGATGGTCATAATTCCTGCTTCCATCTCTTGGATTTCAGGCACGCACCATTCCACCTGCCTTTCTTGTATCATTGTTTGTGTACAAGACACTGAGTATTAATATATATAGTGAGAGGCAGGGCTTGAAAGATGCCTCATCAGTTAAGGGCACTTCTCAAAGTGGGTGGAGCAGATGACACTGCTGCGGGGGCAGAGCTGAGCGGAAGCCAGGCACTTCGAGCCCCTGTGTGAGGAGCTTATATTATCAGTTTGTCCTTCTGTCAAATGCTTTTTGGGTCCCAAACACATGCCTGGGGGCCCATTGTGCCTTCTCTCCTTGGAGGGTTCTAGCATGTTCCTATCTTTAGCCTCTTCCCCCAGTCTGAACCAGGCTGTCTTACTTTCCACCTCTCAGCCTTTTGCTGCTTTTCCTTTGGCTTCTCGGCCCGGTAGGTACAGCGCTGGCCTCAGCAGATGGCTCCTGGGAGAAGCGGTGCCAAATGACGTCTCTCACAGTGCAGCCCTGTAGTCCTCCTCACAGCAGAGGCCAGGGGACAGCAAGGGGAGCCTCACTCCACCTCTGTTGCTGTGTTAGAACCAAAAGCAACTCAGGAGGGGGTGCCTCCGGTCACTGAGGGAAGGTCAAGCGGGAACTGTAACTGCTGGTCCTGGGTCCTGTCCACGGTCGCAGAGACAGACCAGCCGCCCCGCCCCCCACCCCCTGCCCCATCCCCACCCCCACCCCCCACCCCCGCTTCGATTGCCTACTTGCTCATGCGCAGGACACTTTGTTCATTCTCAGGCAAGTTTAGGGCCTTGCTGAGAAACTGTGCCTTCCACATTCGTGGTGGCAGGTGGGGCTTGTAGTCTCCATTAACAATCGAGGCAACCGTCACAGACACACCTGTAGGCCAACAGTCTAGACAATTCCTCAGCTGAGAGGCTCTTCCTAGGTAATTCTGGTTGTGTCAAGCTGAGAGTTAAAACTAAGAGAAGGCTGGGGTCTTGTTGTTGTGTGGTTCTGGACTGAGTGAGTCTGCAAGGGAGCGAGATTCTGTATTCTTGACCGTTTGGATGGAGCTGATGGAATGGCCTGTGTCGTTCTCTGAGTGGCAAGCATCCAAGTCACTGTAGCTTATGCTATTTGAGCCATACCATCCACCACTTAAAAAAAAAAAAAAAAAAAAAAAAAAAAAAAAAAAAAACCATGATGCTTTGGCTAGCACTGGCAAGGACCAAGATCCCCTCTGCCTGGCCTGTTGCTTTGAAAGGCTGCCGACTGAGTAAGCAGTAAGCCCTCTAACCCTCGCCCCCTCCTCTTATGACAGGAGAGGCATCTGGAGGGAGCTTATGACCCCATGGCATCTTCACAAAGGCCATCCATCAAGGAGAAAGCAGAAGGGTGTGTGGGAACCCCACAGTTGTGTCAGAAGTGAGAGCTGGCTGGCTGGCTAAGACCTACAACTTACAAGGATCTCTTACTGGGATGGGGTTGCCGGATGGGTAGGTCTGGAAAACCTGGGACCTGACAATTCCCTTTGCCTGGTTACAGACTGGATAATAAGATATGTATTAGACGCTGTTTACAATTAAGTGGTCGCCGGTTTAATCAATACCCGAACGGTATTGATTGTGGAAGGTGTCCAGGCCGCGTGTGCCACTGTTGCCTGCTCAGCCCTGGATTGGAATGAACTCAGATGTCAGCGCTCTCCACCAAGTAGCCGAAGGAGCCACCCTCAGAAAAGCAGAACGTCCAGAGTCAAGTGGTCCAGGCAGCTTCTCAAACTGACCTCTGTCCCCTTCCACTATCAAAGCCTCGGTGACAACAAGGTGTTAGAAAATTATGTACTGGGACGACAAGGGGACCAAAGGAGTTCCATCCACATGATAGGAAAAACTTCACAGCCAAGTCTTGACTGTGACTTGGGACGTGGTGACATCTCCATATCAGGGGTTCAGTGTAGACACTGAGAGTGGGCCTACTGGAGCCAGAATACCCCAGGTCCAACCAAGTATGGCTCCACTTAGGGCTGAGTGGCCCCGTGTTTCTTATGTCTCTGGCTGAGGCCTTGGTTGCCATGGTAGGCTGGTCACTAGCGTCTACCCTAGCACCCAGTACACTGTGTGTCTAGTTTTGTTTCTAGTACAGTGATAGAATTCCACGAGACATGCAGCTTTAAAGGGGAGAGTTTATTTGGCTTACTGTTAAGGGCCAGGCTGGGCTGGAGCTTTGTCCTGAGGCCCAGATATTTAGAGATGGAACATAGTTCTTTGTTTACCAGGAACTTGCTTGGCAGGGCTAATGATAATCGGTGGCCAGGCTCTTGGGCTGGGCGTTGGGGGCGGGGCTGCAGCTTCAATCCTGCGAGTACACTCCCCCCCCACGTGAAGGTGCGGGATCACATGACTGTGATGGGGATCACATGACTGTAGTGGGGAGTCAGGTGTCTGTGGTGGGGTCACGTGACTGTGGTTATCACTCCCTAGGCTGCTTAAGCACTTGATCACATTGGAGCTACCCCGTGTCTCCTCTGTACAGCATTGCCCTGCTGTATGACAGTTGTCTGTCTGTCCAGTCTCCCCCTGCCAATTGTACATGACGCTGTGAATACTAGAGTTGCCTGAGAGAAGCTGCCCTGGCCTGAACGGCTTGTCTTCTTTATTTTCTCATCCCCAGCCGCTCCTCCCACTCACGACCCTGTCACTGAAGAACAACCTGCTGGTCTAGGTCAGCTTGCAATTCCTGCCTACTGTCCATCTCTACAGGGAAGTCCAGACAGGAGCTTAAAGCGGCTAGTCACACACTCAGCAGGTGCCGCCCATTTAGTCTTCTTCTTCTTCTTCTTCTTCTTCTTTCTTCTTCTTCTTCTTCTTCTTCTTCTTCTTCTTCTTCTTTTCTTCTTCTTTCTTCTTCTTCTTCTTCTTCTTCTTCTTCTTCTTCTTCCTCTTCCTCTTCCTCGTCTTCCTCTTCTTCCTCTTCTTCTTCTTCTTATTGGTTTTTTGAGACAGGGTTTCTCTGTGTAGCCCTGGCTGTCCTGGACTCACTTTGTAGACCAGGCTGGCCTCAAACTTGCAGTGATCCTCCTGCCTCTGCCTCCCGAGTGCTGGGATTAAAGGCGTGCGCCATCACTTCTTGGCCCCATTTAGTCTTCTGAAGTGAGCAGGCTCCTCCCATCACCATAGCCTGGAGTGCTTTTCTCCTTATGGCCTTAAAGATGGGAAAGCAGACCCGTGGGTGTGCCTGAGTGTTGACTTGAGTCTGAGTGGCTGCTCTTCCTTGGGATTCTGCATCAGAACAGAGCACATAGGCCCCTCCTTCTCATGTCTGTGTGGACGCCTGTGATTTACCTCAGAGTTTGAATGTCTTCCTCTTCTTCCCCTACACCCGGAAGCCTGAGAATCTGTAATAATTTATTCGATGTAAGTTTTACAGGGCAGGAGACCTTTCCTAATGACAGGGTGCGTGGAGTTACAAGTCACAGCAGTAATGATGAAAGAACCAAGGGGACTGGCGGAGTCTGAGGAGGAGGCACAGTGTCTGTCTAGGGTCCTAAAGGAGAGTGTGAGCTGATTGGGGAAATCGTGAGGTATCTTGAAGCAGTAAGAGCATCAAGGTTCTGAGTGGGAGTGGCTCAGGATGGGACCAGCTCCACAGGACCTCTGAGGACAAGTTGAATTTTGTCATAAGGCCATGGGAAGCCACTGAGGATCTTGAGTTGGGGGAAACACTGAGCACCTTTTGGGCTCCCTGAAACATGAAGACCAGGGACATGCATGAATGTGGTATTCAGTTCAGCCTGGGTGACTTATAAAGAAAACAGGTTTTTGTTTGTTTGTTTGTTTGTTTGTTTGTTTTTTGGTTTTTCGAGACAGGGTTTCTCTGTGTAGCCTTGGCCATTCTGGACTCACTTTGTAGAACAGATGGCCTCGAATTCACAGCGATCTGCCTGCCTCTGCCTCCCGAGTGCTGGGATTAAAGGTGTGTGCCACCACGCCCGGCAAGAAAACAGGTTTATTCTTGCTTGTACCCAGAGGTCAAAGCCAAGGGAGGGGCTGCACCTGGCGGTGGCTTCTTGCTGGCAGAGGTGGCACAAGGTGTGGTCACGTGATGGGACATAATCAACATCCCCGTGAAAAGAGAAGCAGTTGAATAAATAATGGAGCCCAATGTGTCATGACTGTTTAAGAAAAGGATCAGGCTAAGTATCCTGCAAAGACGTACGTTGGATATGTTCTTCGGCCAGGAAGCAGGGTGGAAGATACTGCACATGGCAGGACCCACTGAGGCAGTCCTGTGCTGTTAGTTAGCGTGTTCTCTGTCGCTTTGTGCTTTGCCCTCTGTTCTTTGTTCATCTTGTTCCCCACGAGACCCAGGTCTATAATTTTCCTGTGAGAGATGGTTGCTGCAGCACTTAATTGCTTCTCTAATTTCTCTCCAAGTTTGAGCAGATGACCAAATCAGAAGGCAAGAGAACACGGGGACAGAAAATGCGCGTGTGGAAGGAACACTATGACAGTGTGACAAACACAGAGTGGCTCTGGGGTGGGTCCCTGCAGTTCTGCAGCTCCTGGCGTGCTCTCAGCAGCCTGAGTTCCATATGCCTCACACTTAGCTCAGGAACAAGTTTTACAGTGGGCACTGTGGTGCAAACCAGTGATCCCAGCATTTGGGGATCTGGGGCATGTGGGACCACAAGTTCCAGATCAGCCTGTCTCAGAAAAAAAAAAAAAAGCTAGAAAACACAAAAGCCCACCAAAATATTCTAGAGAGAGGGGAGAGGAAAAAGAAAGAGAAAAGAGAGAGAAGGAGGGGGTGAGAGAGAGAAAAGCAGAAAGAAGAGAGAGAGGAAGAGGAGACAGAAGGGGAAGAAAGAGAAGGAAAGGAAAAGGGGGCAGGGAGGAGAGGGGGAGGGGAGGCAGAGGGCATTCAAGGTTGAGTCCCTTACAATGTGTCAGGTGCAGGGCTGGGTCCCAAGATGCAGTGAGAACACGGGCAGTGGGGTCCCAGGGTGCAGTGTGAGCACTGGCAGTGAGTCCCAGGGTGCAGTGTGAGAACTGGCAGTGGGTCACAGGATGCAGTGTGAGCACTGGCAGTGGGTCCCAGGATACAGTGTGAGCGCTGGCAGTGGGTCCCAGGATGCAGTGTGAGTGCTGGTAGTGGGTCCCAGGATGCAGTGTGAGCACTGGCAGTGGGTCACAGGATGCAGTGTGAGCACTGGCAGTGGGTCACAGGATGCAGTGTGAGCGCTAGCAGTGGGTCCCAGGATGCAGTGTGAGTGCTGGCAGTGGGTCCCAGGATACAGTGTGAGTGCTGGTAGTGGGTCCCAGGATGCAGTCTGAGTGCTGGCAGTGTATCCCAGGATGCAGTGTGAGCACTGGCAGTGGGTCCCAGGATGCAGTGCCCAGGATGCAGTGTGAGCACTGGCAGTGGGTAACAGGATGCAGTGTGAGCACTGGCAGTGGGTCCCAGGATGCAGTGCGAGCACTGGCAGTGGGTCACAGGATGCAGTGTGAGCACTGGCAGTGGGTCACAGGATGCAGTGCGAGCACTGGCAGTGGGTCACAGGATGCAGTGTGAGCACTGGCAGTGGGTCACAGGATGCAGTGTGAGCACTGGCAGTGGGTCACAGGATGCAGTGCGAGCACTGGCAGTGGGTCACAGGATGTAGTGTGAGCACTGGCAGTGGGTCCCAGGGCACGGCATGAGCACTGGCAGTGGATCCCAGGGCACGGCATGAGCACTGGCAGTGGGTCCCAGGATGCAGTGTGAGCACTGGCAGTGGGTCCCAGGGTGCAATGGGAGCACTGGCACTGTGCCACATGTGAGGTCACAATCTGTAGGCACAGATGAGGCTCTAGAGCACTGGCCATTTAAGTGTAGAGTGCGTGCATGGATGGTCTCTGCCCTTAGTCTCCAGTCTCCTCAAAGGTCGCACTTGGATGGCATGGCCTAAGGCAGCACCAAAACACACGGTTAACACAAACTCCTTGTTGTAGCCTGAAGCGCCAGAACACAAGCCTCTGCTCTGTGGGTGGCTATTCCAAGGCCTTGGAGCCTGTCTGTCTTCCTAGAACTGTCTCAGAATACATAGGGTCCACGCAACGCAGGCCTACAGCCCTGCCCCACATATGCTGTGGACGCCACTGTTGGCCAGGGTCCAGATATCTAACAGAAACAGCAGTCAGAAAAACAAGGAATTTTTTTTTATACCATCCTTTTCAAAGTTCTGCTTTGCCTGACGTCTTAATCCTGGCTTTTTGCAGCCTCTGGAAATTCTCCCACATCTGGAGAGGCAGGGGCAGTGGCGTTGTCACCTTCTGTGTCATGGATCACCTCCCAGAACTTGAGGGAAGGGACAGTCCAGCCTCTTTGATCAGTTCTGCTGCCTTCTCATTGTATTATGGTGTCACCGGGGGCTGGGCCAGCTCTGAAGGGACACATATGGCCATCTGTGGGCCGCCTCCAGGGCTCATCTCGGCACTCGCTGTTTAGTGCACAGATGGCGCTCCAGATTCTGCCCCTCCCCCCTTGCAGTTACTGCAGAATGAGGCGCCTCTCTTCCTGTCCCACAGTGTCCTCTCCCTCCCCAGTACCCCCGTCACCATCAAACAACTCTTATTTTAGCAATGTCTAGGGTTTCTTCATTAGCTCATGGGCCTCAGAGTTCTACCAAGCTGCTTCTTGATGGACCATCCTAAAGACACCCCGGGAGCGGGGGAGGAGGGCTGGAGAGATGCTGCAGAGGTAGCAAGGTGTGCTGGTCTCGCAGAGGACCTGAGCTTGGTTACCAGATGGCAATAACTCCAGCTCCAGGGGATTCAACACCTCTGGTGTTTTCACTCACCACATGTTCTCACACAAACACACACGCACACGTGCATACACATACACACAACTGAGAACAAAATTAAAACTAATCTGTTTGTTTATTTGTTTTTTGTTTTTCGAGACAGGGTTTCTCTGTGTAGCCTTGGCTGTCCTGGACTCACTTTGTAGACCAGGCTGGCCTCGAACTCACAGTGATCCACCTGCCTCTGCCTCTCGAGTGCTGGAATTAAAGGAGTGCGCCACCACGCCCGCCCAAAATAAATCTTAAAAAGATAACATGGCAGGGAATTTGAGTACTTTCTCTGTGAGTCTTTTAAATACATTTGAACAAACCAAATGGTTATTTGTCTGTCTATCTGCTTGCTGGCTTTGGGACAGGGTCTCAAGTAGCTCAGGCTGGCCTTCAGCTAGAGCAGCCACTGAAGCTGGCTCTCTCTGGGAGTCTTAGGGGACCCCAAGTAAGCCCCTTCACTCTGCTGACTCAGAATCTAGCACAGAATGGCTCAGGGGATGACTCGAAGGATGACCTTGAACTCCTGATATCCTCCTGCCTCCACTTCCTGAGCACTGGGACCACAGGCATGGGCCATCACATCCAACGTCAATGCATAGGGTTAACCGGAATCAAACTCAATGTCCACCAGTTGCCATAGCAACGAGCTGTCCAACCCGCCTCTCCTGCTGCAGGGGTCCACTTTGGGATGAGATCATTTTTTGGTCACCCCCAACATGCCAATAGCAACTACTCACTGCCTCAGCTCTTTTAGGGGAGATGGAGTACGGGTTCTGGAGACAGCTTCAGGTGGCAGTGGCTCTTGGTGAGGGCCTTTAGTCTCTGTGGCCTTCAGCAAGGCCACAGTGTCCTACGCTTGTGTTCTAACACTCACGTTGGTGCCGTGAACTATTTAACACCTTTTGGGCCCTTCCCATGCTGACTTGTCACTAAGAGCTTTGAAAGTGACAAAGCACTCCCGGTTATAGGCGCTCACCGGGAGGCCCTGAGCCATCCTGCGCTCAGTGGACAGATGCTAAGGTTCCAGGCTCAAAGTCAGCATGACGGAGGGCGTTCACTGGGGTGCCCTCAAACTCCCAGAGACAGCCAGGCTCAGGGGTCCCTGCAGTGTCTCTCATTCCTGACAGTCAACGCCATAGAGCTTTGCTTTGAGCCTGTGTTTACTGTACGTGAAGACAGGATACCCCGGGGCCCAGCAAGGTCCTCAAGCGTCTTCATGTGTGTGGGTCACTGCTTGTCAAGCTTGCCATCTCCGCTAAATTTCTTCCCACCAGGACTTTATATTTGGAGAGACAGGACTCACAGGGACCTATATATACTTCTGAGGGGCGGGGGCGGGGGGAGGCGGGGCGGGAATGGCCTCATGGCAGCCCTCCAACTCACTGTGCAGCACAGGGCATGGGGATCCACTCCCAAGGCTCTGGGATGTGATGGGTCAATAGACCTTTTGAGGAAGGCTTTCAGGGAGCTGGGAAAGCTAACACATCTCGTGACTGTGCCAGAGACCAGTGGTTTGCAGAACTACTCAATGTGATTGGCCTGAAAAACACACTCTGTGTGGTATGTAATGGATGTGTGTATGTGGCGTCGTATATGGTGTATCGTGTATGTATGAAAAAGAAACATGTGTGTCTTACGGGTCTGTGTGTAGTTTGTGCGTGGTATGCAAGGCATGTGACTGGTGTTGTAGGAGGGATGTGGTGGCCGTGTGTGTGCATACAGTGGCATATCTGGTGTGGCGTTGGTGTGTGTATTGTATGTAGCATGTGTGTATGAAGGAGAGAGTGTGTGTGTGTGAGTGTGGAGGGGTGGCGGGGAGGTCTAGCTCCTGGCCCTGCCCTTCGTTGTTGTTATAAAGTATGCAGCTAGATGAATTTCATCCTTGGTATGACCTATCTTAAAAACAGATCAAGATGTGGAACCGTCTGTTGCCTCAGAAAGCACCCTGCTGCACTCCCCGTGCACACTGGTCGATTGTCATCACAGACCAGTGTGCTGTTAGCGTCACACAGAGGACTCACACCCTTGAGATGGTGGGTCTGGCTTCCCTTGTTAACAAGCTCTGAGCATCACCCATGTTAAGAAGGCAATAGCGTTGAAACCATCTCTTGACCCCTCCTCATTACAGCCTCAACAGCAGGAAAGAGGTGCTGGGCAGATGGCTCGGTGGGTAAAGTGCTTGCTGTGCAAGCCTGAGGACCTGAGTTCAATGCCCAGCATATGCATTAAAAAGCCAGGTACACCTGTACTCTCCTGTAACTGGGGAGGAGAAGGCTTCCCCGAGATTCACCGACCTGCCAGTCTAACGGAAACACAGCAAGCTCTAGGTTTAGTGAGAGAACGTATCTCAAGGGAATAAATTGGAGAGTGACAGGGGAGGACACGTTACCTCCTGTGGCCTCTGCATGGGTATAGATGTCCCCACCCAAATGCACACCATGCATGTGCTGCTCCCCAAATGTACAGCGCATGTACGTCCCATGTAAATGCACTCTGCTCCCCACAAGTGCACTCTGCACATGCACACTGCACACACACAAATGCGCACTACACATGTACACCACCCCCACAAATGCACATTGCACACGCCCCCCACATAAATGCACACTGTGCATGCACCCCCCACAAATGCATATGCACACGCCCACACATACAAATGCACACTCACATGAACACACACACACACACACACACACACACACATTCACCATGTGCATGCACCCTCCCAACAAATGCACACTGCACATGAACATCTCCCACACACAAATGAGTATCTCACATGCACACCCACCCACACACTTCTACACAGAGCAGGATGGAGACAACGTTAGGAGCAGCTCTGTCAACATGTTCCTGCTCAGATGTAGCTTTCAGGATACATTTGTCTGTAAACAGCCACCAGGCTTTAGCGAGCTCGGTTCTGAGACAGACGAATCCAGTCCAGCCTCACCAACTTTGAAGCAAAGCTGGAGCCCTTTTCCATAAATATTTTAACACTTTTATTAGGTGTTTATTTTGGCATGTTCTTTCTTTGGAAGTCACTGTAACTGTGAAATCTTTGGGGTGTCTTTATAAAACTTGGAAAGTGCGCAGTCCTTGATCTCTCCACTGTGCTGGGGATCGGTGGGTGTGAGGCAGAGAGGCAAGCTCAAGGTCACTCACCACTTCTTGAACTACAAATTCTCCTCAGACATTGACTAACTGCTCGGTGGCTACTTGGTTAATTCTAGAGACAAATGGGACAGTGTGTGCTGAGCACTCTCCATGGGCTCAGGGGCAAAAGCACTCAGCCACCCCTTAACAGTGACGATACACTCTGAGGAACGTGTCCGAGGCTGTTTTTTATGATGTACTAAACGAAGCACTCTTACCCAAACCTAGGCGGTGCAGCTGACGCAACCCTTCCGCTCCATCACGCAGCCCATTGCAGCCCCTTGGCCACACGGTCCAGCCTTCCAGCCTCCTTGGTCCCGTGCTGCAGCTGTCAGCCCCTCAGGCCCACAGTGCAGCCTCTGGTTCGTTGGGTACAACCCTAGACAGCCTGTTGCTGTATGGAATCCTGCACCAACCTTATTACAGTGGCATGTGCAGGCGACAGACAGTAGAAATGCAGATCACAGGACTCTCTCAGCTCCATCATCCTTAGCAGAAACATCACTGTGTGGCACGGGGAGCAGTTTATACTGCCATCCTGTCCAGCGCTGTGTCTCACTCTGGGTTGTTCATAAGTAGCCCTGACTCCACAGTGCCTGTGCCTGGCCTCCAACAAGACCTGGGACAGTAGGGTCTGGGAGGGGCCGTAAAGAAGCTGCTAGCCAACATGTCTTTGTCAGCACAGTCCAAAATGCCTGCTTTTTCCAAAGAAGGAATTCTGCCAAAATTTGCTGAACTGATGAGTAATAGAAAAGACAGTAGAGTCCCAGTGCTGCTAGCTCAGTGAGGAGAGGCAGAATCTGGGACCTGCCTCTTTCCTCTCCTTCTTTTTCCTCCCTCTATCCCCTCCCCTTCGTCCACACAGCCTCTCCTCCCCTGTTTCCTGTGGTGCTGAGACAAAACCCATGGTGTGCTGTGTTCATCCTGTCTTCTTAGTAAATAGATGCAGCAGTCCCTTTGGGGACCAGGCTCTACGACTCGCAGTAGATGCCAAACCCATGGGTGCTGCATTGGCCAGTGAAGAGACTCCATGACCATGGCAACCCTTAGAAAAGGAAGCATTTCATTGAGTCTGGCTTACCGTCTAGAGGTTCAGGCCATCCTGCCCTTGGTCTGCTACATTCAGCCCGGGCTGTTTATAGCCGCTCTGAAAGGCTGCCATCACCTCATTGCCCAGGAAAGTGGAGCAGAAACATTAAAGAATATTTTCAAAGGAAAAGGTCCCCTCACATGATCATGAGGTCAATTCCTTCCTACGGGTCTGCCAAAAATAAGCCTCCCGAGTCCCCCGAGAAGCCCATCTCGCCTCTGCCTATATGCCACCCGCCAGGCTGAAGAGAGAAATCCACACGCCACTTTGTCAAGGACACAACAAGGCCAGTCCTAATTCTCCAATCCATGAAGACCCCAATATTGTTCACTGGAAAATGCTTCTGATAGAAGCAGACAGAACCAAGGGGGGTAGCTAGATGAAAAACAGACCCTCTTCAAGTGCCCACACTTAGTGGCCCTGGATACTCTAGGCAGCGACAAAGCCTTTCTTAGCGTTCTTCTACCTCTTTAACTAGACATGAAATTTGCCAGAAATTTCTCACAGAACACTGTGAGCACCACTGGGCCCCCGGGCCAGAGCTGAGGGGTGCAGTGGGCACATGCAGAGCAGAGCTGAGGGGTGCAGTCTGCAGGACTTCTGCTGGGTAACCGGGGTTCTTTTCCTCTGGGATCTGTGATGTTAGTCCCCAGTCCCTTCGCAAGGAATGGCTGCTGATTGTCATTTACCACTGGCATTGAGTACCGCAAGACGTGGCTCCGCAACCTACCAGATGCTGACTGGATCTGAGTCTGCAACCTCTATGTCACCTCTTCCTGAGGACCAGGCTCTACAGTCCCCATCTGGGCCACAAGTCTTTTCCATACCTTCTGTGTTAGTCCTAATTTAGTTTTTTGTTATGATAATGAAACAGTTGAGGTGTTTGTGCAGATCTATGCACAGATGAGGTTTATGTAGCTCTCCGTTCTGGGGGTTTTAAGGTGTGGTGCTGACGTGGTGGGGCTCTGCTGAGGAGCTCTTGGCAGATGGTGTCACATGGTGGGAGCGTGGGAAGCGGAGATCACACATGGAAAGAGGAAGCCTGAGAAAGACTCAAGGGTCACTCTCACTCTGGCCAGAGCTCAGGAGTCTCAGGCAGCTTTGCTAATCCCTGAGGACAGGCCCCAATGATCTGAAGACCTTCGCCCAGGCTCTGCCTCTTGCAGTTCTGCCACCTCTGGCTGCCTCTTGAACCCATGGGAGAAGCTACATCCAACTGAAGTGTCCATAGAGCTGATGCACTAGGGATGAGAAGCCTAACCTTGCAGAGTGACCTGTAGATGCCCTGGTAGGTAGGCCACACCCATTCGGATGATGAACACACGGGCCACGCCCATTCGGATGATGGACACACCTCTATAGAGTTGATGTAGGCAGCACAGGCTTCCTGGAAGAAGATGGCTACTTATGGTCTAAGATTCTTCACAAGGAACAATGTTGGGGCGCTAGCGACCCACAGGGGCTTATAATGCTCAGCTTCTTTGAGAAGCTGGTTCCTGGCTCTGCATATCTGCCACCTGCCAGGCAAAAGTGTAAAAGCTTTATGCCACTTTGTCACGGACCCAAAAAGATCAGCACTAATACTCCAAGCCTAGGAAATTCCAATATTGTTAGGTGGAAAATGTCCTGACAGAGGCGAGGGAAATGTCTAAATGACAAGTAATAAGGCCTTCTAGTGCCCGCAGCCACAGGACCTGTGGATGCCTGTGACTAAGGTCACGTGTCCTTTCCTACCCGGTGGCTTCCTGGGGTCCTAGTGACGTGTAATCTGCAGCCTCTACACGCAAGCGCCTCCTTCCGCTGTGCACGACTCTTCTGTGGGGCATCTTCACTGGGCATCGCGTTTCTGAGAGATGGTGCGTGTGGACGTAGCTCTTTCCTCAGGCATGTGAGAGGCCATTGTGGAAGCTCACTCGTCTGTCCATTAGCTCTCCCAGCCCTGCTCACACTTAACTGTGACCAGATGAGGGATCTCAAGAGAGCCTCTCAGGTGACGTGCCATTGAACGCCTGGGCAGCTCACCGCAGAGCCTTGGATAGGCAGAGCGGTGGTGGGGTTTCCCTACTGACCCTTTGCTTTCTCTGTGACACTCGGGGATAATGTACACTTTTAATTACCAACACAGTACATTCAAGAAAATCCCATTATGGCTTGTCTTATTTCTTGGGGCTGCTGTGAGAATTCAGTCTCTGCACTGTCATAATCACACCTCCCCCACGCCCACTCAGAATCGTCAGCGCAGGCGAGTCCTGCTGTGGTACAACTCTGAGGCTTTGTTCCCTGCTCTCTCCCCATCCCAGTCCCTCCCCTCCTCCCTTTTCCTGCCTGATGCTGAGGGTCCCAGACTTCCCTCCTCCTGCCGTTCAGTTCCCTTCCCCACACCTGCTTTTCCTTTTCTTAGTAAAAAGGGAGGGTGTCAGGGGTGGCAATGTGTGGCTTCCGAATAAAGTCACATTTCCTTCAAACACCTAAATTGGGTTGGCACAAGCCTTCTTTGTTCGTGTGGCAACAGCCACCTGCTCGAGATCCTGGGCGCGTATGTGTGGTTTGTTCAGTTGGAGCAAGTCCTGTGTTCTTCCTCTGAGATCTTCTCGTGCGGAACCTGTCACCCTGCAACATGTTCCTCTGGGAGACAGTACAGCCGAGGCAAGGCTACGCCTCCAGACTCCAGTGGCTTCAGAGCTGTGTGTGACACTGTCATCTCCCCTAGGGACCTGTATTTGTCACCCCAAAGAGGACTTGGGGAAGTGTGGCAGGCTCTGTGTTACCAAGCCTAATTGGTCTATATATATAAGCATTGACAAGGGCGACCCTACTACACCTTAGCTGAACTGCCTCTATAGCTAAATATGGCTGACTGGGTTTTCTTATTTATTTTTCCTGAGGGTTTAAGAACATTATGTGAGGGTATGGTGGTACACACCTTTAGTTGCAGCACTCAGGAGGCAGAGAGCTCTGAGAGTTTAAGGCCAGCCTTTTCAACATAACAAATTCCAGTCCACCCACAGCTGTATAGTAAACCCCTGCTTTAAATAAATTAAAGGAAAAAAAAAAAAAAGTCAACAAATACAGATTTGTGCATGTAAGTGCAGTAACTCATGCAGCCACAAGAGGGCATCATATTTTCCAGTAGCTAAAGGTCAGGGGCTTGTGAGCAGCCCAACATAGGTGCTAGGAACTAAATCAGGTCCTTTCAAAGATCTGTTTGCATTCTTAATTGCAGAGCCACCGCTCCAATTACTTTTTGTTTTATTTTGGTTTTTGGTTTTTGGTTTTTGGAGACAGGGTTTCTCTGTGTGGCCTGGGTTGTCCTGGACTAACTTTTTGTAGACCAGCCTGGCCTCAAACTCACAGTGATCCGCCTGCCTCTGCCTCCCGAGTACTGGGGTTAAAGGCGTGCGCCACCACGCCCGGCTTCCAACCACCTTTCTTAGTTTTTAAACCGTGTCTTTTAAAAGACTTTTTTTTTTTTTTTTTTAAATACCTATGTCTGGTTGAGAGTTTGCTTGACAAACACTAGGAGCCCTGGATGTGATCCCAGCACTACACAAACTAAACATAATAGCACAGATCTGAAAGCCGGTGTTCAGGATGTGCAGACAGGAATATCAGAAATTTACAGTCATCTTCAGCTATGAAGCAAGGCTAAGGGCATCCTGGGCTACATGACGCCTTGTCTCAAAAAATAGCTACTGAATTGTAATAGGTTTAGCGTGACGCGCACAAAACATTGTGCACAGCCAGACGTGATGGCGCACGCCTTTAATCCCAGCACTCAGGAGGCAGAGGCAGGCGGATCTCTGTGAGTTCGAGGCCAGCCCGGTCTACAAAGCGAGTCAGGACAGCCGAGGCTACACAGAGAGACCCTGTCTCGAAAAACCAAACCAAACAAAACATTGTACACAGTTTGACAAGTTTTATGGGCAGGTCCACTGGGGTAACCAAGTGCCCACATTGACAGTCAGATGCCGGCTGGCCCGGCCTTGTCAGTGGCTAGCAAGTGTGGCCTCTTGTGTGCCTGCTTCTCACACACAGGCGCTCACCTTTTTGGATTCTTCATGCAATCCCTGTGCGGCTTCTCACTCCCCATCACGATGTGCGATCAGCCATGCAGTGTCTGACAAAACCTTGCTTCTCACACTAGGTTTCTCCCACTGTGAGATCCAGTGTTGATGTACAGCTGAGCGGTTTCCAGGTCTTGGGTATGGTGGACACATTGCTCTGAGCTCTCTCACACACACGCATCTTGATGCACTTGGTTTGCATTTCTGTTGGGCCCACATCTGTAATGCAAACATTGCCAGTGTTCTGCTGTGGCCGTGCCAGTGCACTCATCAGCCAGCTTTGGGGGAGGGCCCTTACTCCCACCCTCACCGGGGGGCGGGGTCTGCCTGTGTTCCATCTGTCTCCAGATAGCCAACGACAGTTCTCTTTCACTGATCACAGACCCCACTAAGTGTCCCGTGATCTTGGCAAATCTGTGGGTCAGATTAGTAAATTAAGGATTGAACCCAAGGGAGGTCCTGGGAGCCCCAGACTTATAGCTGTTGGTGGGGTAAAGGTAGATTCCGAGGCTGGACCTGGGGTGGGAATGGTCTTACAGCAGAGGTCAGAGGAACCAATGGTATGGTCAGCACGCCTTTCCAAAGTCTTAGCAAGTGGGAGAGCTCCCTGGGAAAGGCTTCCTGAGTCTGACAGGAAGTGACTAGCCAGCATAGGGACCAGGAGTCTGGAAGCGTCTCAGAGCTTCTCCCCTTGGGTTTTGGACAGATGTCCTTTGTGTATTCCATTCACATTTCGCTGTGAGGTAGACCCAGTGGGTAGGAGGTCCTCAGGATTGCTGTTTGCTCCATCACCCTTTGCACCATGGTCACACAGGAAACTGGTGCTTTCAGAGCCTAAGCCCCAGTATAGAAAGGAAGGTAAGAGTGAGTGGGAGGAGTCCATTAATGGGTTTTTAAGTTTGTGTGCGCATGTGCACGTGCCATTCTTAAGCCCGCTGCCTGCCACCTTTGAGACAGGGTCTCTCATTGGCCTGGAGCTCACCTGCTAAGCTAGACTGGCTGGCCAGTGTGCCCCAGGGATCTTCCTGCCTCCATTTTTCTAGGGCTGGAATTACCTCGCCTGGCTTTTTACATGGCTTCTGGGCTTGGTCTCAAGTACTCAAGCTCCCAAGACAAGCACCTTACCAGTAGAGCCGTCTCCCAGCCCGGAGTCACTGCATCACACATAGAGAGGCCATGGGGAGCTACGGAAGAGAAGGAAGGGGCACACCAGGCAGGGCTGTGTGAAGATGGCCCCACCCCCAGCTCGGGGAGAGCAGCTGAGCATTTGGGAACAAAGGCACCCTAAATAGAGACAAAACTTCACACCTATGTGCTACAAATATAGAAGAAGTTCTAGAAAGAACTAGTCACCCTGTGTAGTCTTTCTGGAAGTGTTTTTCAAAGCCTGTTGGCTTGAACCCTGGGGCCTCTGATCTCTCAGCAGCTAGGTTCTCCCCAATCAAGAGGCATACGCCCCCGCCCCTGCATAGGAAGGCTGGGGCTTTGAGGAGTCCTAATGCTAACTCTGCCAACCGAGAATAAAACCACGACCACAATTTTTGAGCCAAATCTGGAGCAAGCTTTACTTAAATACTGACCAGGATGACGGGCTCTGGCCAGGACCATTCCGGGGTTCCCAGAAGATGGTGACAAGGCACGCTTTGCAGAGGCTTACAAAGGCAAGCACTTATGCATTTCCCGCCAGGTCCAATTAGGGGCAGTCAGTATTCTGACACACTTCCTGCCTGCATACTTCCCGCCGACATCCAATCAGGAGCAAGCATCCATCCTGACTTATTTTTTGCCTATGCACTTCTGCCTACATGTGATCCAGGACATCCGTGCACTTGGGTTGAATGAACTCTTTTAGAGGAGTGAAATATGTGGCTTTTTATCTTACATAAAGAGCCGCCAACATCTCAAGAAGTTTCTGTCCTTGGGCAAGGAGCTTCCAGGTTAGAGGCATTTTTGTTTCATGGACCTCTTGGGCACAGTAATTAAACTTAAAACAGCTTTGGCTTTCCTGCCTACTGCTGCTAATCACGGAAACAATTCTAAGCCTGTGATATATGGATGCCACCACACCTTGGAAAGCTGCAGCCAAACACCAAGTCATAAACAGGTTTTGCTTTGATAGATTGGGAGCTGGACACCTGGTTTTGTTTCTTACAAATACAGTCAGACACCATCATCATCTTAGACTTGAGTGTCACTATCTATATACTGAGGGATTGAGACACATGAGCCTTAAAGTCCACTTGACTTTAGAAGTCTAAGACTTCGTCAAGTGCTGGGCCTTGCGCTGGGTGAAGACCCTTTGCAATTCCAGCTTCCTAAACCGTGCTTCATGATCATACGGGGTCATGTACTTGAACATGGGCATCGTTGGCAACAGTGCAGCAAATTAAAATTAGCTCCAAATCAAACACACAATCCTAGCCGTGCTCTTCCGAGGCGCTCACCCGTGTCCTGCCACACAAATTCACTGCAGCTTTGGTTCTGAGCACAACACATGCGCACTGTGCGCCTTAGTTCTGAACATGGAAGTGCACTGTGCACCTTAGTGCGCCACACACATGGGCACTATGTATTGCATGCGCCATTGCACCACAAGGCAATAATGAGCACTTCTGGAAACACTCTGGCTCAGATTCAAGAATACTGTGTTTTTCGTGTGCATACATGTTTTCTGCTCCAATATAGAACGTGATGGTTTGGTTACAGACAACAAAACACCTTTAATACTTTTTCTACCGTCATTCCTCAGCATATGAGTTTCAAATTAGAGCACTGTCAGATTGTGCTGCACCAGGCTGCTTGCTGTTTAGAAGTGCAGATTCCCTGGTAGGCAGGCAAACAGCGAGAGGGGCCATGGATAGGTAATAAAGGTGGAAATTTTACGAGATGGCTGGCTTCTTCCTTGCTATCTCGACCAGAGGCAAAAGCTTGGCAGCTTAAAACACAGGCACTGAGGGTTTTTGTTTTGTTTTGCTTTGTTTTCTCCCACTAGCATGCTCCTGCGGCTGGACGGCTCAACAAGCTAGGCCAGATCAGGACATTGCACAGGACTGTGCACATAGCTTTCTTCAAACCGACCAGCCCTAAGCTAGGGGAGGAAAACTCTTTAGACATTTAGAAAACGCAGCCCACGAGAACAGACTTGAGTTTTCGGCTTCCCCGTCTTTGATTTTCGGAGGGTCTTTTCCTCTGGCATCTGCCGCCTGTGAGTGTTCGTGCCAGTAAACACCTTTCTTTAGCCAGGTCTGTCCACAGCTGTCCGCGGTGCTGAAATTTCTCTGCTGCCACCTGTTGTGCTGGGGATTTTTCCTGCCTTTTAACTCTTCAACTGGCAGAGAAAACGAACCCCACCAAGGCCACTAGCTGCTTTCATTTCAGGATTGGGGCAGAAATTCCAGTGATTTCTAAAATAGCCCCAAACATACATCTACCGCTTTGAATCATGTATTCCCACGAAATGGCATTGTCAGCACTGACGATTATAAAATCGAAATATTGGTCCACTGTGAAAAACACTGATAATGTTTCTCTGTCTTGTACATCAAATATTCAACCAAGACTTATGCAGGAATAAACAAGCACATACATCTCATAGGTGTAGCCTTCATCTTTAATAAATGGCAGAATTATATGTATTACCAAATATTATTTAAAATAACCATATGAGTTATTATATCAATAAATGTTTGGCTTGTATACTTGTTTTATGAACCTATATATCCAGGATCTTTAAAAAAGAAAAC